>NC_050514.1:33378595-33448623 GCF_002922805.2 Oryzias melastigma | reverse complement strand
TCCGCTTCGCTTCCTCTCGCTGAGCCAAAGTGTTGTGCTAAAAGAAAAGTTTAATCCTGAGTCGGCAGGAATTAATCATGCTCTTTGATAATCCGGCCAATCACGTGTGTGGAGAAATAACGAGGCGTTTGAACGCTGGCGTCCGTTTCATTGTAGTCTCTGTTTTTATCTTCTGCCGGCTTTGAGGTTTGTTTGCTCTGAAGTTAACAGATTTAGTTGTTAAAAACAGGAGGAGCGGAAAGCGGGAACAAAGCAGGAGGTGCCCCCCCCCTCCCCTCCCCCACCACCTACAGAGCTTTGTTAATTAACCTCATGCCACATCAGCGTTTTCTAACCAATGGTCACAGGGAGCCTGTGGGCCTGCGTTGTGGCGCCGTTTGGGTTCGGGTCCACGGACTCGGAGACGCCGTCTGCGTCTGCGCAGGCGGTGGATGTGCCTCGCTCCTTAAGTGGCCCCGCTCATCAAACAAATTATTGCTTCCAATTAGCGCGGTGGTGGTAATTAATTCCCCGTCTATCTCGCCGCTTAGCACGCTTTCTCACCACGGCACCTGTCCCCCCCCTCCCTCGAATCTCGCCGTCCTTGTTTGTGTACGCCACAGACGTTATTTGCATTTAAAGGTTTAATGAACGCCGCGCCGCACTTGTAGGGATGCCGGGGAGGCGGCGAGGATCAGGGACAATGGGATTACAAACGCAGGGCTGAGGAAGACTCCCACGGAGAGCGTCGCCCCCTCCCCCGCCCGCCACCTCTCTAATATGGATTAATAAAGTGATAACGCTCTTTGTTAATTAATATGAGCATGCAGTCCTAATTACTTTTCTGTACGACAAGCGAGCTGTTGAACCCGTAAAAAGGAACGGTGTCAGATCAGGCTGGCGGAGCGTCGGCGCCGTTCTGACTAGTAATGGAGGAAACGGGGTTGAGGGAGGGAGCAGGCGAAGGATTATGGCGCAGTCGAGTGAGTTTAGATATTCACAGGAGCGGTTAAACGGGCCAATCAGCAGTCGGTGGACGGTCACCAGGGTTTTACCACAGAAGAATGCAAATAAACGCTTTAAGTTCTGCTGCAAAGCAAACTGAAAACACTGAAAAAAAATCTCAAAAGAAGTTATAAAATATAGAAAATAGGATGTTTTCCCTTGTTATAAGTGAAAAAAATAATCAAAAAAGAAATTAAGTAGAAGTCATTTCTCCTGAACAAGTATGGAATGCAATAATAAGATATTAAAATCTAGAATTCCACACAAACGTCTAAAATAAAAAACAGATAAATAGAATTATTTCCATTTTATTGTCATGCAGCCCAAAAATGAGCTTCTCTTTGCTAGTTTCAAATTCAACTTTATTTGTACTTTTCTTGTCACAAAACATCTCAAAGTGTTTTCTATAAAAATAGATAAAAGTAAGGTCAAAAATAGCAATTAAGATAGCAAGCACAACTGAAAATAAGTAAATAAATACAAACTCACAAACGTCCCACAACTCAAATGATGTCAAATTAGTTATTAGTGAAATTCATAAAATCAAATGAAAACATATGCAAACTTGATGTAAAAACTATTCTAAAAGGAAGAGTTTCATGGATGAAGCCTTCACATCCTCAGGTGGGCCGTTCCACAGGTGAGGTCCTGAAATCTTTAAGCAAATGGTTAATCCTTTTTTAATTTGTTTGTGTAACTAATTAAACTTTTTTCCTTGATTACATTAACAAAAAATACTGCAGTGAGTGGAAATGACTCATTTTTGAAAAAAAAGAAGATAATTTGAATACAAGTTGGCCTATTTTAATTAATCTTAATAAAACCTAAAATTGGCTTTTATTCTCTACATTTCTTTGTTTCCATTATAATTTCGATGAATACCCTTTAAAATAACGTTCTTAAATTTGAACCTGAAATCACAGTGAAATTTCAGTTTTCATGAATCTGGGTTTTAAGCAGACCAACAATTCTCGTAGGACTTTTTAGAAAAACTTTGAAGGATGAGTAATTAAAACAACTGAAAACCTGGTAAAATATCTTGATTGTCTAAAAACAGTTTTATATCTTTACAAGTATCAAATAGTTTGCAGTGTAAGACTAAACTAAATCTTTAAACTTCTCCTTTTTTTTTAGAAATATGTTCCAAAATAAATATGTATTCCTCTAAAATAAACCATGATTTCTGAACAGTGGATATATTTAATCTACTTTAATATATTTTGACTCGTATTTTATTATTTTAAAAGATAAAATTTTGTCCAGTTCCCCTTAATCACTTGTCTTTTTTATCATGCAAACAAGAGTGAAAAAAATAACATGTTTCATAAGAGATGGTGCTTAAAACGAGATGTTTTCATGAGATTTGAGATTTATTAAACATCAAAATAAGTCTTAAAATTGAATTGGCTGTGTTTCCATTACACATTTTAAATAGTGTTCAAAATAAACTGAAACTGAACTCAAAACTGAACATATGCTCAAGACGTTGTTGAAATTCAGAAAATATAAAAAAAAGCACAATTTAGCAATGACAGTGTTTCCATTTCCATCATAATTAAATCATTGAATAAACACAAATCAACTCGCTCTATAAGTCATTTTCAAAACATGGATGTGAACAATACTTTGGTTTACAGCAGATACTTTCACATCATCATCCATCAAAGGAGACGTCGGGGTATTTGTTGGTCACGTGACGCATTTAATTAGAAAAAAGTGTTTCTACTGCAGTTTTGCAAAATTTTGATATGCTTCAAAAAACATTTTTTTTTTTTTTTTATAAGTGCAAATTTTTCTAAATTGTCATGTTTTAATTAAATTTAAGTCAATGAAAACACAGTTAATGGAATGTTTCTGGAAAGTTATTTTAGTCTTGTAAAGGATGTAAAAAGACATTTAACCTGAACTTCCCTGTAAAATGTGAAACTGTAATTTGTTACAATGAAATATGCTAGTTTTTACCCATTTGGATTTTTAAGTTGAAAAAGTCATCGAATCAAAATTTTAATTTGATGAAAACAAATGGAACGTATTTTAGAGCTCTTATTACCCCTTTCATACCCAAAAAACAAAATGAACAAACAAAAAAATCACCAGAAAAAGATATTTTTTTCAGCTGCTTATTGCCTCGATACGGAGCCCCTAAAGAGACATCGTATACAAAAAAAAAAAAAAAATTGCCTAAAAATATATAGACAGTTATCCAGATTTTTTTATATATATATAAAACTACAAATTAAAAATAATAATTCTGATTAGTAACAGTGTGCACCAGATACAATCCAGAATTTTTTTGTTTTTACTTTAATTTTGTAGGAAAAATGTATCGTCTGATTAGTGACTGGAGCACAGGAGATAGTAACTGAAAAAAATGTTTTTCTAAGAATTGAAGTAAAAACAAATTCTACAAAAATACTAAGTGGTACACACCAGTTACTGTCTGTTGCACATCAGTCAGTAACCAGATATATATATTTTTGTATTTCTATTTTTTAGGAAAGAAACATTTTTTTTACTCCAATTTTTTTTTCTTCTCTGTCCCTTTAGGGGCTCCGTACATTGGGGAGTAATACACACAATCAGTATTTTTAAAAACATTTTATCTAAACGTTTCCCACCATTTGGTTGAGCAGACAGTTAAAGGGTTAACTGATCCAAAGTTTCACTCTTTACAGTGTAGACAACAATACCTGATGAGATTTTGTGTTTTTGCAGAGTAAATGGTTGAAATCTACATTTGATCAGATGATTTATGAATTTGGGAAAAGCCTGAAGCTTTTACTGTTGATGTAAATGAAGTTAAAACACACAGAATGCAGATTTGGAGTCTGTATTTCATGAGAACATGAGGATGCAAAGATGCAGAACAGAACGTGAGCGTTCAGCTTTAAGGTTTGGGAGTTTCATCTTTTGCAGTTTCTATAAGAGTACATGCATTCGAGGCTCATGTTCTTCTTCAGATCAAAGCGCTCACAAATCTCTGAAAGTTTTCTCTTCTGCGCAGAAGTGAAGCGTGTGCAGCGGCTGACAGTATACGCAGCCTCTCCAGGTAAATGTCAGCCGCTGCAGCAACATGTAACTTCTGCTTGTCTTAAATTCTGTTTGCTGGCTCACTCTTCCCCCTGCTGGTGTGAATCCATAATCCTGGGAGCTAACCATATGTTGTGTACTCATTAACATACTGATGTGTGTTATCTATAATTCATGGAAACATGTTTTGAAATTAATATTCAAAATAAGACGCTGCGTTTTCCTTTTGGAGGGAGCAGACATTACTGCATGCTCAGTAAGAGCGGCATTACTTATTAATCACATGTACTTTTAAATGATTTTCTACAAACTCTGCCGCAACTTGTGTTTAAACTGCATTTACTGCAAAGTGGTTGAAAGGAAAATGTCATAAAATCATGAATTATAGTTTCTGACACTTCCAGGATTCCTGTTTTTTTTCTTAGATGCATTTTGGAAGTAAAATTGTGTTTCTGCTAGTTAAAAAAGCACATTTTGGTGTTTTTTTTTTATCACTTTTTTGGAGCTTGGAGGCCAACCTCCGAGTGGGATCTCCTCCTCCTCCTCCTCTTCCTCCTCCTCCTCCTCGCTGGGGGACGAAGAGCTGCAGCGCCTCGGAGCCCAGCCGCAAACGCCGCTCTGAAGTAGGTTTGACGAGAATTAACGGCACTAAAATCCCCTGATTTTTTGACAATAGCTATTAAAAATTAATCAAGCCGCTGCTCAATAATTCATGGCGCTACCCAATGTCCCCATTAATATTTGAGCCTCGCGTTCCCGCCCGTTATTTGTCTGATTTTTGAGGAGATTTGCTGTGGTAAATTCATAAAGGTGTGTGACAGGTGGATTTAATTGATTCAAATATTAGGGTTTTAACATTTTGTAATTGTTAATAAAGATTTAAGTCTAAAATGTGACTTTTAGTGACTGTGAGGTTTTAAAAAACTGGAAAAAACTTGCTCCATAAGAGGATTTTTTGTTGAAAGAATATATTGACAAAGTTGCAGCTTTTAATAAAGTCAGAGGCTAAAAAAAGAAGCAGCGTCGTCTTTGTAATTGTTCCATAACCAGCGCTGGATTCCTTTGATTTATGTTGCAAATGTGTTTTTAATAAAAGACTAAGAAGAAGAAGAGATGAGAGGAGAAGAGCAGCGATGGGTGGGGAGAGGATATATAAACTCTGGGTTTGTGTAAAAGATAAATCATCTTTTTTTTCACTCTGATAAAAAAAAAAAAAAAGTGTCAAACGGTGGAAGTAGGCTGCACCATCACGGACGTCTTTTATCAGAAACAAAACTAATACCCTTGATTCAGAGCAACAGCAGAAACGGTCATTGGGGGATCTCGCCGCGCCTGGAGCGATGGTGTCAGCTTCCCGATGCTAATGGGACCGCGCCGGGAAAATTAGCACGGCGCTCTCTGGTGCACGGAGGAGATCACCTTGCTCTCCACTGTTGTTCTCATTAAACATAAAGAGAAGCTCTCATGACCTCCACAGGAAAGGAAGAAAAGAAAATCTCTGAAAGCTTCAAACGAACAGAAATATAAAATGACCGTCCGTCCGTCCGTTCATCCGTCCCCTAAAGTGAAGGTTACATGCTTTTATTGCCCTTCCTACTCCTGGAAAGGAAGTAACTAATTACTCCACAGCTGCTCTTTATTGGATCATTTCTATTTTACGCAGCTTCGTAAAGTTGCAGCATCCCATTTAAGTTCAGGAAAATGCATTTTCTTGACACAAACGGGCAGAAAAAGCGCCGAGTGATGTCCTGATTCCATTAGGATGCTTTGCAATTATAAAGCAGTGAAAAGGAAAACTTTTGATGTCAGCAGGGATGCTATTTTTCTCCAGGATTATAACAAGATTAAGAACAAACTTGCTGGCCTTCATTTAGAGCTGCAATTTTAAAAATACCCTGCTTTAAAAAATAAAAAAAAGAGTGTTATTACACTATAAACGGTTTGCTTCTTTAAGCCGGGACTCCAGCATCACTGCAGAGGTCTCTCCTCCCAGAGCCAGGCAATACTCGACTCTTCAGACGGAGAAAACGCAGCTATATTAGTAAACTCCATGTTTGAGGCTCTGAAAAGAATTACTTCTTTATTGAAACACACTTGGACCGGACAAAATGCGGCCCAACCCCACCGTGCAGCATTAATCACAGCAGGTACTCGGCGACCTGGCTGCAATCCCGAGCGGCGTGCTGCATCACGCAGACCTCGCCGCTTCCTCTCCACATTCATGTGGAAGAATGCCTAAACGTGTGTGAGGAGGATGCAGCAGAGTGAATATAGATCACTGTCCCAGAGGCTAAGTGAGACCGCCGCTGTAATACCCCCTTATTACACCCACATCAGCTCCTGTCGGCGCTCGTCACACCTGGGCTGCGTCCGCTGGAGGGAGGAGTCTGCAGCTACAAGGTGGAGATGAATGCACGCTCTCCTCGTTTGCATGCGTTTAGCACAGCTCGACGCGGCGGCACTAATGCAGCTCTTCACTGCAAGAACTCGAGGTTGTTTCATGGAGGTTTGTTGTTTACTTGTTTCAGATCCTAAACTGACAAATGTGCAGTCGGTGAATTTGCATGAAATTCATGTTAGTCAGATAAAATAGGAAAGAAATGTGCAAATCACTACAAAAACAGGCTTAAAAAAAGTTGTTTGAATTTCAATGGAACTTCCTGGTTAAACAAAGGAAATGAAAAAATAAATTCGCACACTTTGAAAAATGTTGTTTAAATGAGCAAAAAAAAGTCCTAATTGGGTAAGAAAAATTGTCCTTCCAAGAAATATATTTTTACCAAATAAATTCTCATAACTAAGACATGCTTTCTTACATTTTTGCAATTAAAAGCTTTTTTGAGAAGACTATTTTTCTTGCAAAACAGTAAATATGACATACTATCTTCTTATTTATTTATATTCTTTAAACTCTTTTTTAAGATTCAGTCTTTTTAGTTCCAAGAAGAAGCTGGAAAGAGAAATGGTTTGGAAACAGTTCTGTATGTTCTGCATTCTTTTCATCTTCTACATCTTTTGCATGTTTTTCATGCAGGATCTGACTCAAAGTCTTCTGCATGAACCCATCAGGAGCTATCACTGAAGTTGGTGTTTGAGTCTTCTCTGCAAAAAGAGGTAGCCTAAAATAGAAAAAAAAGAAACAAAACAAATTACTGGAAAGCAATAAAATGACCTATCCATGCAGAAACTCATTAGAGTTCCATAAGATTTAGATTCAGAGAGAAGATGTAATTCTATAAGAAGAAATCTGATAATAAGAAATCACAATCTAAACAGAGTTCCACACAAACATTCAAAAATAGAGAATTAATATCTTTTTGATAGAATTACTTCAAATTAAATGATTTTCAGTCCAATAACAAGTATTTTTTTAAATCTTATTTTTGTCATTTCTAAGCAAATGTTTGTACTTTTTGAGACTTTATGAACCTAATTATATTTTTATTTTGATTACAGTGACAAAACCTGTTGTTATAAATAGAAATTAACGTGAAGAAAATTTTGAATCTTCGTACAAGTTGGTCTATCTTAAAAAATCTTTAAATGGTACTCTTCGAACAAAAATCTAGATTTTTGTTTCCAAAATAATGACAACAAAAGCCAGTTTATAACTTCTCAACTTGTTTTTCTGTGGAGATCTTTTACTTGGTTAATGATCTTAAAAACTGTGTTGGACGATAAAAGCTGTCAGAGGCCAGAGGTGTCAAACTCAATCACACAGGCAGCCAAAAACCAAAACTCACCTTAGGTCGCGGGCAGAATAGCATAAACATTTATTCAACACTCTAAAACTACATTTTTAAAACTTTAAAATTGTAACTTTTTAACATAACTAGATATCATAACATTAACTAGATATATAGCATTACCTGTGATAATGCTATATATCTGCTATATGCTATATAATACCTGTGAATGCTGTAAAAAGGAATTTGGCCGATGAAGATGCTAAAGTTGATAGCTAAAAACGCTGAAGCTAATACCCAACTTAAATATATTTTGTCAAAATTATATCATTTAGAAATGAGCGCAAGATAACATCGGACCATTAATAACAATAACATAAAAGGATCTGGAGGGCCGGATAGAATTACCCGGAGGGCCGGATCCGGCCCCCGGGCCTTGACTCTAACAAATGTTAACGTTAGGCATTCTTCCTAATGTATTCGTAGAGTTGTATAACCTTCAGAAAAGGTGGTCCCCATAATGCAAGGTCCAGTCAGGGGTCCCTGCAACGGCATAGAGACAAGTATGTGTGTGTGTGTGTGTGTGTTAGTTGGGTGATTTCCTGAGCTGACCTGCAGGCACTCCACATTCTTTGGTGATAACAGCAGAAACTGGACACTCTTCCTCTCCTCTGATATTTTTTTCTCTGACATGCACACGTACAGACACACACACACACACACACACACAGGACAAGAGCTGCGGTTCAGTCTGGGGACCAGCCACAGCCGGCTATGTCTAATTGATCTCAGAGGAGAAAGCCATGCGATGAAGAAAACCGGTGCAGATCCACCTCCTCTCTGGTGCACTCAGCACTCTTTGTTTTTCCTCTTTCCTCCCAACTCTGTTCATCACTTCCCGAGCTACAACTCCATCATTCAGTCAGATTGCAGCTTAACAGGAAGAGGTGGAGAGTTGCAGGGCGGGGGAGGGGAGGAGAGGCCCTTTATTAAGCCTACTGCTAATTGAGATAGGACAAAAATAATGGGGAGTGACACTTTAATGAAGACATGCTGTGTGTTACCACTTCTTCCTTCCTTCTCCTCGGCTGCAAAGAGGTGCAGGAGGAGAATAAAGAGGAGCGCAGGAAGAAGGATCGGGGGAAAAGAAGGGGCCAAATCCAACTTTTTTATTGCAGGAAAGCAGAGCTCACATCTCAGGCTGTAATGTGTTTTTGGTGCCATGTCAGAAGTGAGACTTAAACAGAGTTATGGCCAGGGATATTGCTCCATCACGTTAAAACACAATTACGTTTCATCAAACCGATGGCACACAAAAGGCTCTCCAGCTCCGCTTTGTTTGGGACTCACTTCAGGTCCTCCTGAGTGATCTCGTCTGGATCCAGTTTCTCTAATTCACACGTGTCAAAGTCATGGCCCGGGGGCCGGATCCGGCCCTCCGAGTAATTATACCCGGTCCTCCAGATCATTTTATTTTATTGTTATTAATGACCCGATGTTATCTTGTGCTCATTTCTAACTTGTATAATTTTGACAAAATATACTTTTATGTGGAGTAAAATATTGAAAGTTGTTTAAGGTTTAAGTTGATTTATTCTGGAATTTAGCCACATGCTAGATGTTTCTTCTAATTTGAGCTTTTTCTTTAGGTTGTTTTGGAGTTAGGCTAATATTTACGCTAGATATTTTGGTCAATTTAGGATTTTTTCCGTTTCTTAAGCTATTTTGAAATTTTGCTTTTTTTAGCTACATGCTAGCTGTTTTGGCTAACCTAAGTTTTTTGTTTTGTTTTGGTTTTTTTAGGATAATTTGGTATTTAGCCAATATTTTAGCTGGCTATCAGTTTTAACGTTTTCAGCTATCAGCTTCAGTGATTTCAGCTATCAACAGCTATCAATTTCAGCATCTTCAGCTATCAGCACTAGCATCTTAGGCTTATAGCATCATCCAGGTAATGCTATACATCTAGTTCATAATTAATTAATTTGTTAAATAGTTACAGTTTTAAAAATTTAGTTTTAGATTATTCACTAAATGTTTATCTTGTTCGGCCCGCGACTTAAAGCGTGTTTTGGATTTTGGGTCCTTGTGCGATTGTGTTCGACACCCCTGACCTACCGGCTTTGTTTTGGCGTGACATCTTTCTGCGTTTGCAGGAGACGACCAGACGACTGGAACTGTCATGGCGCCTGGCTCACTTCTGGTCCTCCTGAGTGATCTCGCATGGATCCGGTTTCTCTAATTCGTTGATGCTGATGGGTGAACAAAGCCGTCAGCTGGAACAATGGGAGCATCTTTTTCCAGGAGTCTTCACAGATTTGTCTTACAGTGAGATTAAAACATTGCGATCATCTTAATGTGGTTAGAGTACGCTGCATCTTGGATGCTGCGAGCCAATCTGATTAAACGCTGCCTCTGTGTTTGACAAAAGTGGCGGAGGCTCCTTGTAATTTTTGCAATTAAGCTTGAACCATCTATAAAATTAATCTGGATTTGATCAGGCGTGTTTGAGTGGGATCATGTAAATTATTCCCAGAAGGGGAACCCGAGCAGGAAAGGAACAGGTTTCAGAATTAGCCATTAAGTTTGATGTTTGTTTACGGCATTAAGGGCGGCACTTTGTCTTTTAGTGAGGACAGGCGGAGAGGAGGAGCGGTGGATGTTCAGCTAAAAGGCTCCAAATGTGCAGCTGAGATTGAAAAGTGCCAGCGCTCGCCCCAATCTCCGGACCATCAGCTCCACCGTGCACGCTCACAGGCGATGCCAGCCTCACGCGCTGCAGCTGAATGTGAAATCAGACATATAAATATTAATGAAGTGCATTATTCTCCTGCTTTTTCTGCTAAAACCAGGCTGAGAATGATTTAGTCGAAGTGTTGCCTCATTTTTGCATCATCTACCTGCTTCAGCAAGCTCATTCTGAGGATCATCTTCTTCTCTTTTCAGGGAAGCTCTAAAAATTCCGCCTGCTTTGCAGTTTCAGGAGATCCACTGTCAGACGACTCAGTCATGCAGGAGTGTGAACGGGAACTTGGCTCGATTGAACTCTGGGGTACCGTCCAGTAAACCAAACCTGCAGACATTTTCAAACTTGTTCTTGTCTGCTTCTTCTTCATGCACAAAGCCTTTGTTCCAGCTGCCCTTACAGGTGGATACGGGCTGTTTGCAAGCAAAAAATGGACAAACCAGTACAGCGCACGCAGGTCATAGACTTAAAATAAAATATGGATGCACATTATTTAGGGTATACTGCAGGTGACGGGTCGTAGTGAACACTTATACAACATGTAAGGGTAACAAAAGGGAAAGTAAGTGAGACGCAGACGGATTTTCCACTTTTTTTCTGTGCACAAAAAGATCATTAGTGCCGTTCAAGTAATACGTCTGCACTCCTTACATGCAGCCTGACCGACAGAAAGGAGGAAATTAGCGTATGAGCCTGAAGGAAACCGCAAAACGCTGCCCTTATGATATGGCCGTCAAAGAGACGTGCGGTGAGGTTCATGGTTGGTGAGGCTCTGACGTCATCAGTCAGATTTACAAACATATGAACCCCACAGAGCAGCTTATTCACCATTTTACTGACAACAGATAAAGTGTGTAGTTTAACATTTCATTTCAATATTTTTCTTCCTTTTACAAAGTTTAGCATAGAATAAAAATCACCCAGATTATTTTTGACTCACCTTTACTTCTAAATGAAGCTCCTTCTGCAGAAACGCATTAATTACCTGTTTGTAGAAGTCTTCCTTTTCTTTCTTCAGTTTTAAAAGTCTTTCTGTTTCAGTAGAGATCACTACCAGTGAAAAGTCTCCACAAAGTCATGATTTTAGACATATAATACTCTATTTAGAAAATGATGCTAAACAATATTAACGAGTAACTGGCTACCATTAATTCTATTATTCTTTAGCCGTGGTGTGACACCAGCGCCCCCTACCTTCCCTGACTGCACATCACTGGCCGTTCCCCTCTACGACCCTCCACAGACCCGGACAATCCAAAAACCTGCAGCCCGTGTACAGGCTAACCCCCCGATCTAATGCCTGTTTTGTTTTAAGTCTATTTGCATTCACACTGAAGTGAACCACACCAAAGTTCATTTGCAAGAGAAAAGAGACTTATGTACTCAACTTTTCAAAATAAAAGGACCTTCTGGTGCAATTGAAACCAGAACCAAACCCTAATGTGGTCCTAGACTCCTGAAGTCTTCAAGAGCCTATAACCAACACATTCTCACTCCCAACTCGTCATATATGGACGTATGGTTCAGACCCCTTCACATCGCTTTTTGAGGTATTGAGTGTCCCCAACTTGTTTTTTGATACGGGTCCTCAAACCTCGGAGCGCAGTACAAGACGTGGTAACCCGCACAGAATCGGTACCGGGTTATGGTTAGGGTACACGGTTACCCTTGCGATGCGGACTGGTACCGGTATTAAAATGTTATTTCCTCAAAAAAACCAAAAAAAAAAAAAAAACAAAGCGGTATTTTGACCTATTCACAAATTTCTGAGCATCCCTCTGCAAACGTGCGCTCTGAGACCCAGCCCTCCTGATCCAGCCCCTCCTGATCCAGCCCCTCCAGATCCAGCCCCTCCTGATCCAGCCCTCCTGATCCAGCCCCTCCTGATCCAGCCCCTCCTGATCCAGCCCTCCTGATCCAGCCCCTCCTGATCCAGCCCCTCCTGATCCAGCCCTCCTGATCCAGCCCCTCCTGATCCAGGCCCTCCTGATCCAGCCCCTCCTGATCCAGCCCCTCCAGATCCAGCCCCTCCTGATCCAGCCCTCCTGATCCAGCCCCTCCTGATCCAGCCCCTCCTGATCCAGCCCTCCTGATCCAGCCCCTCCTGATCCAGGCCCTCCTGATCCAGCCCCTCCTGATCCAGCCCCTCCAGATCCAGCCCCTCCTGATCCAGCCCTCCTGATCCAGCCCCTCCTGATCCAGCCCCTCCTGATCCAGCCCTCCTGATCCAGCCCCTCCTGATCCAGGCCCTCCTGATCCAGCCCCTCCTGATCCAGCCCCTCCAGATCCAGCCCCTCCTGATCCAGCCCTCCTGATCCAGCCCCTCCTGATCCAGCCCCTCCTGATCCAGCCCTCCTGATCCAGCCCCTCCTGATCCAGGCCCTCCTGATCCAGCCCCTCCTGATCCAGCCCCTCCAGATCCAGCCCCTCCTGATCCAGCCCTCCTGATCCAGCCCCTCCTGATCCAGCCCCTCCTGATCCAGCCCTCCTGATCCAGCCCCTCCTGATCCAGGCCCTCCTGATCCAGCCCCTCCTGATCCAGCCCCTCCAGATCCAGCCCCTCCTGATCCAGCCCTCCTGATCCAGCCCCTCCTGATCCAGCCCCTCCTGATCCAGCCCTCCTGATCCAGCCCCTCCTGATCCAGCCCCTCCTGATTCACAAAAACGAGCAGGTTCTCACAATGTGACATAGACCAGTGAGAGCAGCCTTCGTGGGAGAAACGGGGACATGATGCTGAGGCCAGCTGTAGGTTGATGTCATGAAATGGGCGGCACCAACAAGGTGTGTAAGGCGGAGCCTCAAAGATTGAGGCATAAAAAAAAGATCCAGGCATGTTACTTTCAGGTAGAGAAAGGAAAATAACTCATATTCCACACAGAAAATATATTTCTTAGTGTTTTAAAGGTAATGTATGATCATATCTATGGATATAGTTTAAAGGCGAATCAATAGTACGATATATTGGAGTATGAATACCAGAAAGCAGAATCTGCGTTTATAAAGTAGCTGGACTGTTTCAGTACTTTTAAAACAGAATATTCTGGAGAACTTGGTTCTGTTGGGCAGCTTAAGAAGACCTCACCTCTATTGAACAGGTCTGCTTTTGCACACCTCTTCTTAAGACATCTTCTACGACAGCTGCTCATTTGTTGGTGGTAAAACTTTTATTTTTAGAAAGTCTCTTTCAAACGAGCAGTTAATGGTATGAAAGTATTTAAATCTAGTATTTATAACCATTAACTAAACTCATTCAGACTGCTTTAGTTTGATATTTAACACATTTAATAAATACTTTTGGATTTGAATCATCTCTGAAGCTCATCATACAAGATTGATCAATATTTTTAAAATTCTCCTCGTTAAGAAGCCAATCAACTCCCTCTCAGTATATAATTAATGGCATTGAAAGCCTTTTCAAAGCCTAGAGTAGTTTTTGTTGTGAAGATCTAAAAGCAGATTAAGAAAGCTGAAAAGTTCCTTCATGAGAACTTTCATTTCTCCATGAAGACATAATCAGGCTGAAATATTAAAGCGCATTAATAAGCAATCACTCATTCGTTGGGATCAAGACACAGTTGATGTGACTGTTAGGAAACGTTCAGAGTTTGAATAAAAGCTTCAGAGTTGATGTTCTCCACCTCGACTACAGAAACATGGAAACTGTTTCTGTTTGGACCTGAAGTTTTTACCTGATGTGACCGACTGAAGGTCAACCGGAGATAAAACATGGAAGCTTAGTTTGAATTCCTTTCTTTTCCAAATCTACACATGTGAAGAGAAGTGTACTCAAACTTTGAAGTAATGAGTCTACAACTTGGATTCTTTGAGTTTGTGGGAATCAGACACGCCTTGTCCTTCAGCTTTTAGTTCTCCTCTTTTGCTTCTGAGTATTTCTCAGTCGACGGATCTTTCAGAGACAGACTTTAGCTCAGTTATTTGTGGGTTACATCCTCAGCATAAAGATCTCAGACTCGGACCCTGGCTGGGTTAAACTTCTTTGAATTTGTGTCCAACACAACTGTTTGAGATTCATAACGATACGGCCGATATGAATTCTTGCTTAAATTTATCTTAAATTGTCTAAAAATATTCTTAAGTGTTGTTTTCATTCAGAGTGATGCCAAATTCAGTGGAGTCCTGGACTAAACCACACGCTACAAACGGCTGAAAGGGTTAAATCTTTTCTTTTATTTTAGTCGTGTTTCGTTTAAACAAAAAGAATAACTTGGACTAAACAAACTCAAAAACTATAAATTGGGCGACAACAAGAGTTTAAACATCAGAGGAAAACTACGGGGGCCGACAAAGATCACAAATACGCAAAACACACAACACAGCGGCAAAAGCCGAAGCACGACAACAAAAAACGACGACACGATGACAAAGTCCGAAGCACAACGATAAAAGCCACAACACGTCAACAAAGCAGAAGCACCACGACAAGACGAAGCACGTCAAAAGTCGAAGCATGATGACAAAAGTCACAACTTAGCAAAAATGTAAACAAGACGTATAAAGCCACAACACGACAACAAAACAGAAGCACAATGACAAAAGCAGAGAACACGACGACAAAAAGAAGCACAACAACAAAAGCAGAGAACACGACGAAGCACAATGACAAAAGCCACAACAAAATTACAACAGCAGAAACACAACAAGACAAAACACAATGACAAAAGCTGCCAACACAATGACAAGACGAAGCACAACAACAAAAGCAGAGAACACGACGAAGCACAATGACAAAAGCCACAACAAAATTAAAACAGCAGAAGCACAACAACACAAAACACAACGACAAAAGCCACAACATAACAACAAAAACGGAAACAGGCCAAACTTCTGTCCTGCCAGAGATTGGCCTGAGGCCACAAAGGAAACACCTGGGGTCTGTGTGAGTCTGATCCAACTTTTATTAAAAGCACTAAATTTGGTCACTTTCTTACTCATCAACAAACAGGTTAGTAATTTAAAGAAAAGGAAGGAAGACATAGGATCAAAGAAGAAGCAGCAACAAAACCTTAAAGTCCCACTCTAACTATATGTTTTCTATTTTAAAATCATTCACAGTGCAGTAGGAGTTCATCAGAGATGCTCATCTGGGTTGTAGCCCGTCAGAGATGTACACTCTCTCCTGATATCTAAACACCATTTCACTAGTTCAAGCTAACATTAGCATAGCAGGAAAATGATGAGCAACATCAGAACTATCCATTTGTATAATTTTGAACCAGATGGCAGGTTAGGTGAGGAAAATTAAGACGTATTAAGACTTTGCTGCGTCACAATCCCGAGATTTTTCAAACATCCTGTTTTCATCTGCTCCTGATCCAACATGGTTCAAATAAATAAATACTCAGTAACGCAGTTTCTGACTTAAATTATTTTACATATGTTCTCCATTATGAGAAAAATCCAACTAAAGCATGTTCAAAGCCCCTGAAGCAGGATTTTCATCAGAGTGAATCTTTAGATTATATCAAATCTCTGAAATGATCCAGTGATTTTTCAGCATCAGCGCCTACAGACTGGAATTCTCTGCAAAAAGAATTCAGCTGCTAGATCTCACAACTTTGTGTCAGTTTCGTGCTATTCTGAATGAGCTGGAAGTGAAATCATTGATGTGTTTCCGTTTGAATCTTCTTTTATTGTTTTCTAGTGTCTTGGGTTGTGTTGTTATCTGCCTCATACTCAGGATTCTCCTGTAAAAGAAATCTGCAGATCTCAATGAGGCTTTCACGGTTAAATAGTGGTAAAATAAAAATGTTCAGAGAAAACAAAATCCGACTCTGTTCCAGCTGTTTGTGGTAGATTGTGTTCATGTTCACACCAGGTTGAGGTTACGGACCGCGGCAGCTGCTTCATGTTTGCCCTCTCTTTGACTCTCATCCTCTGACATGTCATGTTCCTCTTTGAAGGTAAATTCTTTACATTTTTTCATGACATGGTCCAGTTTTCTATGAAATTGTTCTGGTTTCTGCCACTTCTGTCTCAGGTCTCCTGCATGCATAAACGTTTGTATCACATTTTATGAGATCTTCAGTTTCTCAGCTCCGTCTTGTGTTTTCCGTGAAGTCCTCCTGTTAACCACCTGGTTTCAGTTTCACAGGTAGACTTTATAGTTTCTCTTTGTTTCACTGCAGAAACTTCAAATATTGCTAAGTACATTTGTCTAATAATATATTGTCAAACTGTTTGCTAAGCATTTGGTTTGGTTGTGTGAGCGTGACTGGATCCATTACTGTTTGGGGCTCCACAGGGCTCTATTTTAAGAAATCTTAAGCTTTCCTGGTACCTCCTTCCTCTGGGCTCCATCCAGAGAAAACAAAGTTTCCTTTCACTGCAATGCTGATGATAGTCTGATATAATTACCAAATAAAAACGGTTCCTCACCACTTCTGTCTTATTCAAAAGATATCAAAGACTGGATGACCCTGATCTTCTTAAATACTAACGAGAAAAAAACAGAAGTGATGGTTTTTGACTCGAGCGGCACCTGTAGACTCCTCCCCACAGTTGAGTCCCCTGAATCCGCATTTAAAACTATCTCTTTCATGGTTTTTAAAATGAACAGTGATTTTAAACTTGACTGCCAAATTATCTTCAGGGTCAAACCTAGCTTGTTTTATTTAAGACAGTGGGTGAAGGTGGGACAGTAATCGGTGTCTTCATCACCTCAGATGGATTTACTGTCATTTATCTTTATTTTGGAGTCAGACAGTCGTTTTCTCTTCAAGGCTTCTCGTGTTCTGGTCTGATTGAGAAAGTGGGACCACATCAGCTCAAGTTTTAGAGTTTGTTTTTTGGATAAGTTGTTTGCTTTTGAATTGTTAAAGCCCAGCTGTACATCTGAGCTTCTCTCTCTACAACCCAACCCTGACCTCGGGTCAGCTTCTTCTGAAGATATTTAGAACACTAAAAAGCAAAGTATTTGTGAAATATTAGGTATTTTTGTGGACTCGTTTCTTACCCCGAAGTAAAACAACTCGATCTATGAAGCTCCGCCTTTCCACCATTTCATGACGTCATCTTAGAGCCATCCTCATTGTGCTTGTGTGTGTCTGTGCACGCAAACAAACAACCTTCAAACTTTTTAAAAGATGGATATGCATATTGTGGAGCTTTACACTCTTGACCCACAGTCTGATTCAGAATTTAAAGTGCACGAGGAACCAAAGTAACCCCAACGACGTCTGCAGGACGTTTCTGACTGGAAAGAAAAGGCTAAGAGAAGTTTGTATCGTAACGTTGTATTCATTATAGGCCAATCCACTTTGATACAGGCCAAGGTTCACAAAGGAGTCATCTGTGAGGTGGCGATCACAGACAGAAAGTTTCTGGCTGGTCAGTCGCGCTCTCTCGAAGTTAAACTTGAAAGACATTGTGTTACGAGTCGTTGTTCTCTCTGCAGGTCAGATACAAGAGGATACACTATTTCTAAGAGTCGATGCTAAAATAATGGTTTGCTGATGATCACTGTAAGCTCTGCGGAGAAAACGGGGTGTGTTTTTGCTATAGACTGGGGGCGGAGCTGGCAGAGCAGACTCTTCCTGAAAGGGGCGGTCTCACTCAGTGACATCAGCATGTTAAGACCTGCTCATTTCCGTGGATATGGGAGGGGTTTTTAGAGGATTACTCTGAAATGAATGAACAGATCAAAATGCCGCTTTGGGGTTCTTGATAGTAGTATAATACACTTAAAAGTTGATTTTTGTTTTATGACATGGCCCCTTCAACACAAACTATTATATCTCAGCAGGAATTTGCCTTTAAAGTTAGTCTCATATTAAGGCTCATTCGTTATTTTGATTTAAAAATACAGAGTTTTATGGTGTTTTTCCCGGTTCTGTGGTAGTTACTGTGCTTGTCCAGCTTGAGCAGAATGTTTTTTCTTCATCTTTAGTACAGTCAGCTGCATGCGTGATACGTGTTTGGTGTGTCATGACTTTTTCCTCATGTAAACTCCGTCCTGAGGACCAACGGGTGCCGGTCAGTCGAAGGCTTTTTGCGTTCTCCGTGTCAGATGATTAATTTTCATCCTCCACACGCACTCAGAAACAAATAATCTTTAAGCTTTGCGTGTAAATCATTCCTGTGAATCACAGAAAAGGCTAAAAGAAAGCGTTCCGTCTTCATGACTCCCTCCTCTAATCCTCGTGTCCTCCAGTACGATGGTAAAAAATGAAGCTCCTTACGCAGCGCGCTGCAGCTTCTTGATTGAAGTGAGTGATTCCTCCCTGCCGCACACCTGCGTAAAACAGATGATAATGCTGTTGGAGTCATTTACTGTGACTTTACTAAGATGAATATGAGCAGCGATTTCTCATCATGCAAATGTGGCTGCACAGAAACGGCGCTCTCCTTCTCTGGGGAGAACTATTTTTGCATCATTACAAAGAAAGATTACTCGTTACCTCTCCATTCAACTCTTTATCTGTAAACGTAAACTCCCCCTTTACTATCAACACCACTGTTATTTGCTTTGGGTGCAACACTATATTTAATATCACACTGAGTCCTGCAGGGCCATTCTGGGAGCCGTGCTGCAGCCGCCGCGAGATTGATAGGAGCACATCATCATTATTGGACAATTTCCACTGTCACATAGCCTCCAGCTTAAATGTCGCTGTCTGTCTCTCCGTCCATCTGCCCTGTCAGTCTTTTTCTCCCTCTGTCTAATATCCCTTCATTTTCTCTGCCTGCTGCCCCTGCAGGCCACGTGTAATCCTCTGCGTGACCCAACTGGCTGGAAATACACCGCATTTGTCAGAAAACACACCGGCAGAGAACTGCCAGCTGTCACATGGGTTTTTCTCCTGCAACTAAATGTCATCTGTCATGCAGAAAGATTCAGGAGGGAAACAGTCTTTCTGCAGAGTGTTTCAGGAGGAAACGATGGAAACGGCGGCGATGATGGCGGCGTAATGGCTGCATGGATGGATTAACAGATGTGAAGTCAAAGTGGGGACTCTTCGGGGCGTTGGAGCTGATGTGATCTTTAGCACTCAGATGTGCTTGCAGGCTTTCTTCTTCATTAGGTAAATAAGCTCTAATGAACACGACGGCTCTGGAGATTTAGAAAGAACAAAAACTTGGATGAGGATCTACGACGCTGCAAAAGATGATGGTATCAATGAAGATCTATGAGTCTTTGTTTCATCTTCTTACGGCATTAGGCTTAAGTTGTCATTCCTCTTTGCATTTAGAGATGCTTTTATCTCCTTTTATGTGCTTCAAACTCACTCCTTGTCCAAAAATGTGTTCATGCCGGATGCGTGTGGGAGGAGCTACTGACTAACGTTTGTAGCCTCATCACTACATGAAAGCATTGACTGTACATCTGTAAGTTAAATGAGAGATTACATTTATTGATTGTAAAGACTCTACAAAAGCAGCAGTAATCTCGTCTCCAAGTCCTGGTTCATGAGATCCTTCAGATCTTCACCATCTACTGTAGGAAAGTCTGAATGATGGCTGCTTTCAGCGGTACTTCTATCTCTCTGTGGCTCAGTGTGAAGACTTGCCGTCCCACATTAGTCTGAGGAGGAAAAAAATAAGACCTGTTCCCGGTGCATGTTGGACTCGGGCAGGGCTGTCCTTTATCACTGGTTCTGTTCCTAGTCTTTATGGACAGAATTTCCCAGGTCCCGGAGGGGATCTAGTTTGGGGACTACAGGATTCCATCTCTACTCTTTGCAGATGATGTTGTTCTGTTGGCTTCAGCAAGCCAGGACCCCCAGCATGCCTCCCAAACACCTCCCCAGGGAGGTGTTCGGGAGGTGGAGGCTCCGGGGAAGACCCAGGATACGCTCGAGAGAGTACGTGTCTCGGCTGGCCTGGGAACGCCTCGGGGTCCCCCTAGAGGAGCTGGAGGAAGTGACCGGGGAGAGGAAAGTCTGGGAATCTTAGCTTAGACTGCTGCCCCTGCGAGCTGGTCCCCGATGAAAGAGATTCTTGCACCATGTGTCCTTCCTGACACAACTCTGTATTGGGGGCAGGCACAGAGAGACCCCATTATGGTTATACAGTTAGCAGTAGCATGAAAGGTCTTGCCTAAGGACCCTCACTGGATTGTGTTCATCATGGTCCCTGTGGAATTAAACTCAGATTTCCCATGTGCCCATTCTGCACTTAACCAACTGAGCCATACATAAATGGTTAAAAACTGGGATTAGGATGGCAATGCAAGCAGACTCTCAGGAATCCTGAAGTTGAGTTTCAACAAACGGTCATTTTTCAGAACTTTTTTATTCTACTTTTCCTCCAAAGGAAACAACAAAGATTTTATGGCGGAAACAGGAGTTGAACTTCAGGGATGAAGAGACTCTGTCCAGGTTTTTCCTCTAGAGATCTCCTCCCTTCTGACGACCTGGAAGTCGACCAGAAGCTGCCGTGGAGCAGGTGGTTGCTCCTCTTTTCACTGTTTTAATAGACTATTACTAGACTCAAACAATTTTAAAGATCTTTTTTCTACTACGAATAAACAAAATGGAATTTACTTGGATTGTCTTTGGAAAAATGTGGAAAAATCTGAAAGAGTGCAAATACTGTAAAAAAAAATAAAAGCACTTAGATCAAAATGAGAATCAGGAAACCGACGGTTTAACAGCAGATTTCTGATTTCCTTCTTCGTCGTTCGTAAAGTTGGGGAGCGCAGATCCGATAGAATCACGCAACTTCTGATATCAACACACACTTTAGGCAAAGTGTGATTACAGTTCCCCGAAAAACAAACCGCAGCGGGACGTGGCTGTTCCATCACCTCCGCTATCGGGCTCCATCATTGTCATAAGAGCATTCCTCATGAGCCGTTTGAAAACATATTACCCTGCATGTTATCCCGGCTTGATAGCACGGCTCTCCCTGTTTTGATATTTATGAATAGTTGCATGGAGGATTGGAGATTGTTCTCTCTGGGTTTGTGTGTGTGTGCACATTTTGAAGGATGGGACATGGGGTGTCATAAGTAACTGACCTGAGACACCCCCATGTTTAATCTGAGAGCAAACCAGGACTCATCTGCAGGCTGAATATTGAGTATGTGAGCATCCTCACTCCTCCCCGTTCGCCTCCTTCTATCTCTTCATCTCCCCCCGCACACACCGCGGTGTCAGGAATGAAAGTAATGCTCGCCTCTGGAAACGCCTTTACAAAATGAACAAGAAGCAAGGCCTTCTAATAAATTTTCCTGTGGGATATGAGCTTTGTTTCCCAGCCGATCCTCCAACTCTGAAACTACTTTGTGCTTTCTGCTCCGACGTCGTTCCCCCGCTCCTTAAGCTCCTGCTGTTGCCTTAAGTTATGCTGCTGGTGTGCATTTACTCAGTGTATTAAAGTCACTGCTGGTTCTAAAGTGGTTCCCTGCTCAAAAAAAAAAAAAAATCCAGAATGACTGTAGGGAAAAAAGTGGCTCCTAAAAGGTTCTTTAAAATGATTTGGATTAAATAGTTACAAACAATGTGTCGGGTAATGATGCTCCTGAGGGAAAACCGTGTCACATAGAGGTTTTTCTTACATATCTATGATCAGTACAGTAGTAGGAACAGGTGAAGGTACAGAATCATTGTCGATTGGTCCTTTAACTAACGGTAACTTTGACTAATTTATATATTTTTTAAGTTTCTGGTTTAGATCCATCTCTCACAGGGAGGATGGCACGTTGGGGGCTGACAGCAGGACTTGGGGGGGTATTTAGGATTGCTCTCCTTCCTTTCAGGCTGATTAGCAGCTTGATGAAGGCTCCAGGTGTTGCAGCATCGACACAAACCAGCTCTGCTTCCAGAAACGTTCAAATCTGCAATTCCAGCTGAATTCCATTCACGCCGAACTCGAGTCGCACGTCAAATTCACTGCTCGTTGCCTGTCAAAAAATGTGTTCCTGAGCTTGACGCGGCCGTCACATGTGGGAGTAACTTAAATCAAGTTTATTTATTATGAAGAGTTCTACATAAACATCAGTATTTAATGTCTCCATGTTTGGGTTTATATGATTATTATTAAAGGATTTTCCCGGTACAGGGAGCTATGTCTGTATGACAGCCGCTTCCACTGTGTTTCTGTGTCTCTGAGCTTGAAGGCTGACTGTCTCGTATTAACCCTATAAAATGAAGAGACTTTTTGTCCTTTTTTTAATGTCTCAATGAGGTTTGAGCCGGTAGCCTCTGCACCCCGCGGCGACTCTCTGTCTGCCACCATAACGAGTTAGTGAGCTCCACTGATGGCGATGTGTCCAGAGTGTATCCCGCCTTCACCCCAAGGTAGCCGGATGAGCTCTGCAAACATGCGGCTCTAGCGGGTACATAAAAAAGATGGAAGTTCTGGACAAAAACGTTGACTTTGGATTGGTATTCCACCTGTCTAGTCACTGAAAACGTCACGTGCCCAAAACTGAGTTCCTGATTGGCAGATGCTATGGAGAGACCTGTCAAACTTCAGACATTTGAATTTTGGAGGTGCCGCCCAATTTGAACCTCGTCGCTCAAATCAAGCTGCTGCCAGACTTTCGCGCCTCGCTAATCGCTCAAATCGCATCACGGGACTTCAAATCGCCTCATGACGCGTCTGTTCCATGGACTTAACACTGAAACTGGCCGCCTCCAACACACAAGCTGTGTTCAGTGTGAATGCACCTTGAGAAGTCTGCGCTGCTCAACAGTCACAAGTCATGTCGGAGGTGGTTGGTTACAGTTACTGAGGGTGTATTCAGACGGGACACATTTGGTGCCAGAGTTCATTTCAGGCGTTGAAAATTGGTAAAAATTGCTTTGTGGCAAAAAAGTGGTAAAATATTCAGAATTCATATTAATTTCCATTTTACATTTCAGTTTTTTATCTTAATTAAAAATGATTGCATAAGAGGGTTTTAAATCTGAATCTAATATTTTAAAATAATATCAAGAAACACCAACATTTATAATAAAAAAATGTGCTTACTTTTTAGCCAGTTATATTTGAACTTTTGAACTTGAGAAACAGTATTTTTAAATAGTTACCATCATATGAATGCAGTTTTTTTAATACTTACTCATACTAATACATACTAATACTAAATACTAATACATAATCTGTTTGTTAAGAGAAAACTGTTTTTAAAAGTCATCTTTCAAGTAAAAAATATTTTCTTTTATGTCTCATTTTGATTAAAGATTTGTTTACTGTTTGACTAAAGAAGCTTTTTCACCATATTTATTGTATTCACAAATATTTAACATTTATACTCAGTAATTTTACAAAGATATTCAGAAAAAAAGAGTAATAAATGTCAGTTTATGCACTTTTTTTTTGCAAAAAAAAAAAAACGTTCAGAATGTGAGTAAAACAGTGTTTACATGCCAAAGACTGAATTTACTTAGTAAAAACTAAATGAACTGTCTGACTGAATCAGTTTGACAGGGACATAAATCAGAGCTCCGATGATGTTATGGAGCCACAGCAGCAACGCAGCCGCGTTTATGCGTGGCGTCTGTGGACAGCAGCTGTAAACGCCGGATTCACAGACGTACAGGAGTTGATTTAATTGTGTTGAAGGTGCAGAAAAGCTGAGTTTGGATCGAGTCAGCAGCGCGACAGACATCCAAACAGCCCCCACGGCGGGGAGTGGACACACTCCAGCTAAACTCCCCCGGGATTACCGCTTCACAGGTGATGCAGTGACGGGCACGGCGGAGGGAGCCGTGCACGGGCTTCCACTGCCCCTGGGACCGTTTCAGTTTAAACTAATCTTCACTAAAAACAAGGTTTGGTTTGGTTAAGGACTCCTTTGCATCACTTTTGACTTTTTGGATGTCCCCAACTTTTTACATGCTGGCTATTCGTAAAATCAAGGATCCACAGCCCTCGGGATGTGGTACTGGATGGGAAACCAGACCCGACTGGTCCTCGGGAGGCGTCCAGTATCGGTACCCTAACCTAGTACCAGTATCCTAACCCTAACCTAGTACCAGTATCCTAACCCTAACCTAGTACCAGTATCCTAACCCTAACCTGGTACCAGTATCCTAACCCTAACCTAGTACCAGTATCCTAACCCTAACCTGGTACCAGTATCCTAACCCTAACCTGGTACCAGTATCCTAACCCTAACCTGGTTCCAGTATCCTAACCCTAACCTGCTACCAGTATCCTAACCCTAACCTGTTACCAGTATCCTAACCCTAACCTAGTACCAGTATCCTAACCCTAACCTGGTACCGGTTTGCGTCTGGCATCGCGCCTGGTACCACATCTGGTACCAGTTCAGGTCTGGTACCACATCTGGTATCAGGTCCGGTGCTGACTTAGGGTTAGGGTACCAGGGTTGGGTACCAGTGTGCTCTGTGTCGTGTTAATGAAATCATACAAAAAACATTTATTTGCAAATACCAAAGATTGGAGACATTTTTACTGTTCTGAAATGTCCTAATGAATAAAAAGTAATTTACTAATATAGTAACTATTATTCTTACAAACAACTGATCATTATAATTTATAATTGGGAGGTTGTGATGGTAACAACAGTTATGTCAGTTTGAACCACAAGCTCATTAAAATGAAGCTGGTCAGGGGTTAAATCTAATGTTTTTTCAGTGCATATTCCTCTTTAATAAAAATTATTTCTTTTTTTAATCAGTGACATTTATCGCTCTTAAACTAACTGTAAAATAAGTCAACTTTTACATTTTGTTGGTTATTTTATCAAAAAGACTTTGTGGTTTTCTTCAGATTAATACATTCTCTGGAGCGATTAGCATCAATTAAAGTTTGTCTTCTTGCTTTAAGCCCATTATCGCTTGTACATTTACATCTTGTGTGATTTAGTTTAACCTCCGTTCACATCCGTAAAAGTCCCATTTTAATCTTCCGCAGTGAGCAGATGCAGACAGATGTGGATTTGTATACGAGTCTAATTTATATTTCCAGCAGACAGAGAGAGATGTAGTCATTCATGTTTGCCAGGAGCTGTTTGTTTCTCTTTTAAATGGGCGACGTGCCATATGTGTGCTCATTAGTCTAAAGAGCGTCCTTCAGCCGCACCAGAGGACGACGTGTCAATGAGTAGATTAACTAGCCACTGGAGTTTCCTGGCTTTCACTGAAAGACCTTGAATTATAGCAACTTTCACTTTCTTTTGATCGCACCGATTCTACGGAAATGGTCGAATTTGAGGAATCCAAGATTTATTCTTTTGCTCAATCCTGCATCCAGCTTTGTTGTTAAAATGCTAGAATTTCTACGTCTGGATCAGTTTCTGACTCTCATTTAAAGTTAAGGTGTTCCAGCTGTTTCTAGTGTCTCTAAAAATTGTTTCTTAGCAACTTCTTCTTAGTATTTTGTTAAGTTTTGGATTTAGATGGACTTTTTTGGTGTTACCACAGATAATTGACCCATTTCAGGCGATACGTCCATTCGTCTATTATCCTGAACCGAGTGGTGGGGGCGACTGTCTAAACAGAGATACTCAGACTTCTGTCTCCACAGATATAGAGGGTACCTAAGGTGCTCCCAGCACCTTTTAGCTCCTCCCCAGGGCCTCCTCCTGGTGAAACATCCCTGGAATACATCTAGAATTGATGCCCAAGTCACCTCGGCTCCACTCCGAGCTCCTTTCGATGACTGAGCTCCTAACCTACAATCTAAAGGAGATCCTCAGCCACCCTATGACCACCACCAGAGGTGAAGATGAGGACATAGACTGACCAGTAAATCTACAGCCTTTGGCCTCTGATCCGTCTCCACTACAACATAGCGACCCCATTACTCCATCTTTCCTTCACTTTTGAACCCCAAGATACTTAAGCTCCTCCCCTTAGGGCGGAAGATCTACCCAAAGAGGGCGAACCACCTTTTTTCTAGCCGTAAGTCTTGACCTGCGACTTGGAGGTGCTAATTCTCGACTCCACATTGAAGTTCCTTCTTATGATGGAGGTTTTCAGATGACCACATGCTTTCACTGTCTCTGAACGACTGTTTTAGTTTACTAATTTCTTTAATTTGACCATGCAATGGAAAACATTCAACTTCTTCAAGTATAAAATACTGTTTTCATTCAGTTATATTCATTCATTATATTCATTTCCGTCACCAGCCGTCTCCTTCCTTGATCATTATTTTATCGGTGAAAACTGGATTTAAAAACTGAAAGATAATTGTTGAATTTCCATTAACATTTAAAGGAATAATGGAATACATACAACAGTGAGTAACTTTCTCTGAATCACACATTATATTTGCAGAATGAGTAGAAGAAAATCAGCTCAAGGACCATCAGTCTGTTTGGCCAGGAATGTTTTCATTCGCTCTATGATGTTCACTTTGATTACAGACAAATGTTTCCTATGAACCACTTTCTTAAAGTTTTACATGGGTCTGACCAGCCTAAAAACAATCATTTACATTATTCTACAAAAAACACTCCCTAAAGCTAAAGTTAATCCTAAAATACCATCTTTTAACTTCCTGATAGAAACATTTTTCTATGTCTTGTTGGATTTTTCAGAAAACACCTGACTCAAAATTCTAATGTACAGTATTTATGCTTTAGAGGGATGGGCAAACTTTCTAACTCGTGGGTGACAAAGGGTTCTAAAATTTGTCAGAAGGGCTTGACCTGGACCACATTTGTGGTGTTTTGGTAATTCACCTTGTAAAAGAAGGAAAGTACACAGGATCTAGAAAAAAATCATGCCTTAATCTTGATTGGAAATTACTTCAAATATGACATTTTGGAGTTTTTTGTAAAAACTGTGGTTTTTGTTCTCATTTTAGTTCCATTTTCACCAATGTATTGATGTCCCTCTGGGAAAAACTCACACTCAGGGAAGTGCTGTGTTGATGTTGGAATAATCGGAAAATTGACAGTAGGACTTGGAATATCCCAAATGAATATTTGAAAAACAAGAAATCTACATTCAACACTACATGAATGCAGAACGACCCTCATGTTCCTGAACTAAGGTCAATTTATTTATAGTGCGCCGTGTGTGGGAATACACCTGAACTACAGGGAAAATAAAACATGAATATGTGAAATCAAAATCATTTATTCCAGCTTGACGGAGAAGATTAAATAGTTCAGAGGGCCGCATATGGCCCTGGGGCCACCATCTTTTTTGGACAGAACCTGGTTTAAAAGTCCATGGGACTAGGATTATGACTGGATGGAAGGTGATTTTCCACAGTTCTCTGGTGCTTTGGAAGGTCAAATGAAACAGGAAGAGTTGGAATACTTATGATCAGGAGACATCAAAGCCGTAAGAGACTCATCAATGGTCTGAAATTAAACCAAGGTCGTGCAAACTTTAGTGGTCCTTTAGGTTAACTTTGAGAAACAACCATAAGATTTTTCACCAAACGTTTGAGGTTTCATAAATAAACTTTTAAACAATGGAAGAACCATCCCAAAAGTTGGCTCAGGATGAATCTTATAGAGAGAATAGGTACTATGACCAGAGTAACTCGGTAAACTTTTCAAAGTTACAAAAATAGCAGCTAGGCTCGACAAAGTAACAATCACAGTTTTGAGTCCATCACCATCTGATCAAAGCTCCACCCCTAAAAATGTCTAAAAAAATAAAAGCAGCTGGTTAAAAATAATAATAGTTGGAAAAAATATCCAGGGTTGCAATTAATGATGAATTTAAAAAAAAAGAAAAAACATCAGAAACCAGAATATACAAAGATTTGTTTGAGATGTGAAGTTTGTCTCGGAAGTTAAAAGAGTATCACTCCTTTCTGCAACCTGCCTCTAGTGGCCTTTAGTGGTACTGCAACACTTTGTACATTGCAGTTTGTGTTGAACTCAGAAACAGGTGATGGGGGCTTGTTTTCATGAGGGAAGATAATTGATCTCACAGTGAGGAAATCCAATGGTCACGACATTTCTGTGGCCAAACAGTGAAGTGCAAATGGGGAAATTTAACCCCTTCACTATTCTCTAATTTGCAACGTACCATTGAATGCAGGACTCCACCTAATTTTGTTAATAGAAAAAATGCTAAAGAATACTTTTTGTATAATTGTAAATAAAATGAGGCATAAAGGGGTTAAAGCATGCAAAAAAATGAAGTAAAAGTATTTATTCATCAATATTTATTTCTAAAAAAGCTGGGAAGTCAAACATAGCCGAATTAAAAAATGTTTGTCTAGTGATGGCATGTAAAAGTGATAGAAAAAATAATCACATAGAAGAAACTGATGTACCAATTTGGTGAGAAATAAATAGAGATTAAATACAATCTAGATCTACTTCAAGTAATGTTCATGTTTTTATTCACCAAATACTTAAAAGCAGAATCCATATTCATCCCCTCAGGTACTGTCTGACACCGCTAGGCCACTTGAAGTCAACACAGCTTAAAATCAGCCTCTCCGGCAGAGTCATTGTTGCATGAACACATATACTGTAAATCAAAGCCACACCTGACCCAGACAGCCGTTCAGTTACACACAACCTCTCTGCACCAACCCGGGCTGCACTCTCCAGAAATCACAGGCCTTACCTGGGCCTCCACCAGCCCTGGGCCTGTCACTGTGTATGGACCAACCCATTTATCATGTAATCTGGAGGGGAGAATGGACGGGGCACTATCAGCAATCTGCTATTGATCCGTGCCTGGGGCCCCTGCTATTGTTCATCTGTAGACCTCAACTGGCATCTAGCATTAATGAAAGAAACTAAACAATGCATAGCAATCAGACACCCTCCCACCCTTGAAACACCCTGTCTTCCTCCCCGACTGTGTGTGCAGAGAAACCGCAGGAACAAAGAACACGGCGCAAAAATCAAAGTTTTCCACAGTTTGGGAGAAAACTTTTGTTATTATGTTTCTCTTTGAGATGTTGTGAGCAGGGGGAGAAAAACACATTTATCATGTCAGAGATGGCTCATATCATCCCTGACCCTGAGCTGCAGACAATGCGCTTGATATCGAAGGGACCTATTGAATAATGCTCAGCGTCGTCCTCTGCCTGGAAATAGAGACATATGGTAAATCTTTACCATGGAGGATTCCAAAGATTACACCAGCTGGATTCTGGACATAGTTTTTTTTCTAAATATTGGCTAAATACTAATGGAGTTGCTGCATATCTGTGAGACGAGTCATTTATTCCCTGGTGGACTTTGACAGAGGCTTGGCAAAGGTCAATGTACGTTTTCTGTCGAGTACGCTCTGGGTTTTCTCTGACTAACCAGAGTTTGATCATCAAAGTGAGGAGGAATTTTCTGATTAGTTTAGTTAGTAATTGATCTAAAATTAGATTATGTTTCATTTAGCTATGAAGGCTCTCTTACAGCTCTCTGCAGGAATCTTTTCCTTAAGTTGTTTCCTTTTTTTGGTAGCTGCAAGTGAACTCTAGTGGGATTCAGCAACAGGAAGGATCCTTCTGATCCAACGCGAGGACCAAACAGCAGAAGTAACTCGTTGATTGCAATTTTTTAAAACAAACAGTATCAATCCCCAGTCTCTAGAGAAAAAACCTCCTCAGTTACCGTCACTCTTTCCTTTTTGCTTCTAAAAACCAAAACTTAAATCTGACATTAAATATCTGATGGAAGTTTTGTTCCAAACAGCAGCAGAGTTTGATCGTGGTCATTTGGAAACAAAGATGAAACTTTGGTAAAGTCCTACTCGGACACAATGAGGGTCCAAGAAGTGAACCCTGAGGTATTCCCCATGATCCTCTGAGCTTGGTATTATCCATCCAGGTGGGATCTTGGACGTAGACGGAGGTTCTAAGTTGGTTAAAGGATAACGTCTAACAATGTGTAGATTGTCAGAAATTTCTGATAATGTTCACCTCAAAGAGCATTATCCTGCTTATAGATGGTTACTTATGAAAGAAACATTCATTTTTTAATACTTTATTGTTGTTATTTTTATTGTTTGAATAGTTTTTCACAAGTGGACTATTTGATAAGGTGGTTGACGTGTTGCCATGGTAACAGCTAAAGAGCCTGCATTGGCCTCGTTCTGCATGAGGACTAACCAGAGGAGGAAACTGGTTTATGTGCTAAACATCTTGATAATTGATTCATTATTTCACAGGAAAAGTCCACTTCTTACTGCTTTGTTTTTGTCCAGACGATAGTGCTAAGGTTTGTTTCAAAGATCGCTCTGATTGAAGAAATATCTGCTGTTAATCATTAAATGTGGATCAACAAACAAACTATTTCTATCATTATTTATTGATAAAACTATTAATAAACACATATTCACTCAGCAGCAATAAGGTAAGAAGAAAGATAACGAACTATAGAAAAGTAAAGGCAACATTATTGATTGTAAAATGTGTTAGAGATCCTGGCATTAGGGCTGTGTGAGCATTCAGGAATTGATCTGATAATGATTTGATACCGGTCATTATCAATACCAATATCAGTGTTTTGTGGTGGTGGATCTGACTTAGACCTCAACATCTCAATTGTTTTTAATCACCATGAATGTTTTTTTGCCTATTTCTTTTTTTAATTACTTGATAAAAGTAAAAACAGAATAATGACAATATTTTCAATTAAACTGAAAATAGTTTATTAAAATAAATTTGCATTCGTATTCACACGATTTGACTGAAACTTCTTGGTAAGGTGGTCATCATCACTTTTGAATGGACACTTTGCAGCCAATCAGAATCTGGTATTCACTTGGACCATGGTACAGCTAGGAGCTTATCTCAAGTTGATCCGTACCTGATAACCAGAACATTTTCCAGCCTGTCAAAAAGTATTTTATGGGCTTGAGTTCTTAATTAGCTCAGAGCCTTTAATCTGGTTTAAACCTGCATAAAAAAATGTACGTTGTGCTTCTGTTACAAGTTCAGTTTGAATGTTTTTACTGTGAATGGGTTGTACCCACCGGGGGTCCAGCCCGGGTCTGGGTCTCCCAAACAGGGTTGTTTCAGGAAGGGCATCCGGCATAAAACTCTCCGCCAAACCAAATGTGAGGATCACTGGAAGCTGATCCACCATGGCGATCCCTGAGGGGAAGTACTGAAAGGTGAACAACTAGTTATGGGTTCAAGAAGATTCAAAACTGACAGATTTATGAGTTTTTTGTTGGTGGTTTTCAATTGTTTTTGGAAGATTTTTATTTGTTCATTTCCGACTTTTAAATACGCATCCATGATAATAAACTCAAATCAGCTAAACATATCATAAATAGTCATTTTAAAATTAAGTTTCTGCTTAATGTCAAAAATTTGAATCCAAAATAGAAAAAGTGCAAATAAAAAAATGAAGCCAGTTTAGGAGTATGGATCATTTAGACACTGAGGAGAATCAAGCAAAGTTCACGTTCGAGTCAGAACAACAGTTGGCATCAGTCACCCCCCCCTCCCCTTTGGTCTGCAGGTTTGGGAGGGGTTTGTAGGAGAAGCAGCTTGCAGAGATAAGTCTCTCTTGTAGGGCGGCTGTGCTTCTGATGCAGCGAGGCTCTGGTTCTGGGATCATCCTGAGCTGCACAGCCTCTCCTGGGACTCAGCTGTCACCACACACATGCACACGCACACGTGCACACACACAGAGCTGTGCTTAAGCTGCTTCATGCACGTGTGTCAGGAAAGTTCTGAGCCACGTGTGTCACGTCTCTGAGAAGCTGTTCTTGAAGGAAGACATTTTCCTCTGGGGGGGCTGATGAAGGCAGCCTCAGCTTCACTCAGAAACATGCTCAGTGTTCACAGCTGAGCGTAGACTGGAGGTAAATCACAGCATTTAATCTGTCCTCCATGGGTTTAGGGTCATTCATGCTTCATTGTTCAGGATTTCCATTCATAAAGTGTTTTTAACAGGTTTGACCATCAGCAGAAAGAAGTAGGTTTTTAAAAGTTTTCCAAATAATTTTAAACATTAAATTAAATGTTAAAATCAACCTTTTAAAGAAAACATTTATATAATCACGATTACTTCAAAAAAATGCAACAAGGTCTGTATTAGTGCCAGATATTGGATTAAAATTTGATGGTTTCTTTTAATCAAAACCTCAATTTTGCAGGAAGAAAGCAGAAGAGATCACACAGATCTGAGAAAAAAAGGGATTGACTGTGGTGGTAAGGTATAAAAAATTTACAAAACTCATTCAAATTGTCAATTGAGCAAAATCTAGTAGTTTAAAAGTTTCAAAAATTTAGCTGATTCTAGCGTTCATTCCATCTATAAGCTACGGACACACCAGGCGTGTGACGTACCAAATACACATTCTTAAACACACATTTAGCCACTGCTGTTCACACTGGACAAGAAGGGAGGGGCTTCTTCTTCGTTTTCTACTACGTACTGGCACGTGTCTGCCACCTACAGTTGGAAGAGGTTTGGGTTGAAATGTCAGAGGTGCAAATCTAGCAAATCTTGCTCCTGGCTTTTTTTTCATGACTCTACTCCTATATATGTAAGACTTGGTGTCACAAAGTCCCATCCGAGAACAAACAGGAGTTATTAGTTTGAAAATGCTCATAAAAATAGTCATTGAAATGGTCATAAAAGCCTTAAAATGGTCATAGAAATAGTCATAGAAATGGTCATAGAAATAGTCATAGAAATGGTCAAAGAAGCCTTAAAATGGTCATAGAAATAGTCATAGACATGGTCAGAGTAGCCTTAAAATGGTCATAGAAGTAGTCATAGAAATGGTCATAGAAGCCTTAAAATGGTCATAGAAATGGTCATAGAAATAGTCAAAGAAATGGTCAAAGAAGCCTTAAAATGGTCATAGAAATAGTCATAGACATGGTCAGAGTAGCCTTAAAATGGTCATAGAAGTAGTCATAGAAATGGCCATAGAAAGGGTCATATAAATAGTCATAGAAATGGTCAAAGAAGCCTTGAAACGGTCATAGAAATGGTCATAGAAATGGTCAAAGAAATGGTCTAGAAACCTTGAAACGGTCATACAGGTAGTCATAGAAATGGTCAAAGAAGCCTTAAAACAGTCATAGAAATAGAAACTTGAGTACGATGACCACAAACATGATTCTTAGAGTTTTGAACGCAGAAGTCCAAAAAACATATTTATGCATGTTTACATAAACTTTTCGTTGAAAGTAGCTGCTTGAACGTGAAATGCTGAGGGGGATGAGAACGTAGCTTGACTGTCAAACATTTCCGCTTGGCTGAAACAGCGCTTGGTAACAATGTAATTGAAGGTCTTTTTGCAGGAAATGCAAGTTTTTTTGTTTTGTTTTTTTTACTAGTTGTGACTTAACTTTTTCTACAGACTGAATATGAAAGTTCTAGATTAATCATAGATGGTGTGACAATTTCATTGTTGTAAAAACAATAAACGGTTCTTCGTCACATGGCAGAAGTTGTCACAGGTTTTGTTTTCTTCAGCCTGTTGTTGTACTTTTTATCAGACATATTTACTGGCTCAGAAAAGGACTGTTTCAGAATTTAAATACCTGCAAAATAAATGAAAATATTTTTAAAAAGCTGAATTTCTCTAGCTATTGTGTAAGTAATGGCTTTGGAGTTACTTTTTAAAGAAATCTGTGATTTTTTTGTTTACTGTTTTGACTTTCAGGCCCAGTTTCACACCATTTCTTTTTCTGGCTTAAATATATCAAAAAGGTCAACCGTTTCCATGGAAGTGCTTCCTGTTTACTGATGGTTCCACATGCAGAACTGGATTCTGGCTACTGTTGTAGCTTATATTAATGACCACATATGACGGTAGTTAATGCTACACAGCTCCCTCTAGCCTGGAGATATTACATCTGGCTAAGTGATGTATCATACCCCCTCAACCCACATGCAGGAGTCACACACTCGTTGGAGCACAATTTTTAGGTATGAAAATAAACTAAATATAATTCTCATGTCTGACTTAGCTTAGTGGATCTGAAGGATTTTTTTCCAAGATTTCCATCTAGAAGCTTTTGGAGTCACATCGACATAAACTAGCCACAGTTTTGTCCCTTTCTTCCCCTTTGACTGCCTACTTCTTAGCTGGAGAAGTTTCAAGCTTTAGCTTTATGCATTAGATCGATCTCCACTTTTATGGATTGATCTGTTAATCCTAGATTGATTCAATCGATTTTATCAACCCAGTCCTATTTATTTATATCATTAAAGACAATAGTAGGAGTCAGTCCAGTAGCTGCTGCAAATTAGAGCAGAAATTCCTCTGGAAAACATGGACCATACAATCAACACAAATGTGTTTTTCTAATGGACATTGTTTCCACTAAATTAAATGGTGCTGACTCTTTTTAATGAACTGGATTTTTTTAATCAGTGTCCAGTACAGAGCAAATATTTAGAGATTGAAACTACTTCACAACAGATGGAGGAAGAGAGACCATTTAGCAAAAGCAGTGGGACATGGAAATGATTTCACAGAAGATACGACTGCTTTTATGTCGACTGAAGGAAGGGAAAAAAGAAGATATTAGTGGATGTTTGCCATTACCTTCTTCATTTAGGGAGATCCATTGGCAGAGAATGTTTCCATCTGTGAGGAGGAACATTACAAAGAGAAATGTGAGGGAAAACTCTTTTATCTAAACTTCTGTTTTAACACGCTCAGTCTTATAGTTTCCCATCGTGCACTAAAGACAGACTGGTCAGGGCGGACGAGCCAGGAGTTTTGTAAACTCGGAGACAGGCGATGCCAGCAGAAGATGCCATCACAAAGCCATTTTCTCAGCCATCAGCCTCTAAAGAGGAAAGGGTTGATTTAAGCCCCACATCACTTCCCATTGTCTGCTCCATCACTAACACTTAGGAATGTTTCCCCTTTCTCCGTTCGCTGCCCTCCTGCCATCCCCTGCTCCCTTCACCGCTCCTCCACACCAATGATGAGCTCGTTTCCGAGGCGGACTTCAGGAGGAGCGGCGCCTGGCGTGTGCAGAACATGCCAAATGCAGAGTACTGTGGACACAATTCAGCCCTACAAGCACTGAGGGAAACCTGTGGAAAAAATATTGTACATTTTAGGATTAAAAACTACCAACTTCAGTTGTAAAATGTTTAGCTTTACTTTCAATATTACTGTAAAACATTGTTGTTTTACTAATCATTTTAACTGTAAATAGAGAAGCGTTACCCTTAAAAAATGTGATGTAGCTCTATGAAATTAGCAAAGCTTTTGTCAGAGCTGCACGGCGCCCTATAGCAAAAACAGGAAATTGTTAATTTGATTGTCCCAGCTATGGCTCAAACCAGGGATCTCTTAAGGCTGGGGTGTCACATTGGGGGCAAAATCCAAAACACACCTTAGGTCGCGGGCTGAACAAGATAAATATTTATTGAACACTAAAACTACATTTTTAAAACTTTAAACCATAACTTTTTAAAATTTTTTATGAACTAGATATATAGCATTACCTGTGATAATGCTAGTGTGAATGCTGTAAGATGAATTTGGCGGCTGACGATGCTGAAATTGATAAATAAAATGCTGAATCTGATAGCCAGCTAAAATATATTAATTAATGTATAGCTAAATGCCAAAATTGCCTTAACAAAAAAACAAATTAAAAAAACATAGGTTAGTCAAAATAATAAATAAAATTAAAAAAATCATAGAAAATTTTAAAAAAGCCTAAACTAGCCCAAAAAATCTAGTACATAGCTGAAATAATAGCTAAACTGCAAAATAGCCTAAAAACCGTAAAACAAGCCAAAATTAGCTGAAACAGGTGTATTCATGTATTCTGTTTATATTTAAATCTCTTTAAAAGTTTGTGATCTTTTTCTCCTACAGTCGTAGTTCTCTTGATCGTGTTCACCTCCTCAGTCACCGTGGTTACCATCATTTGTTCTCATGGATGCCTTTAAATTATTGAATAGTTCGGCGCAGTTTTCTAGTTACTGTCCCTTAGTTTGTGTTGATAAACATCAGTGATTCTCTTTTCTTTTTAACTTGATTTAATTCTTTAAATTCCAATTTAACGTTTGCAGTGTCACCTTACAGCATCTCAGTTATTCTCAATTAATCTAAATGTTATTAAACAATATTTTCCATTAAATCAATGTAGTTTTTCTGAGTTTAGACAAATCGTTTTCTCTTCTTTTAATGTCTGAGGTGACAACCTTATCTTAGTGAGAACACGACAGACGAAACATGTTTGCTCAAAATATGATTGTGTTAAAAGGTTAAGAGAACGTTTTTGGCCAGGAATTAGATTTGATGTCTTAAATTCTAAGATATTTTTAGACTGATTGGTTGTTTATTTAGCTAGAGTTTAGTCATCTTTGGATTTTGTCCATTTCTAGGCTCTTTAGGAAGTCCAGTCCTGGAATATATCGGGATATGTATCGGATCGTGACACGTGTATCGTGATACTTATTGTATTACTAGACTCTTGCCAATACACACCCTTAGATTAGAAGAGTAATACTTATCCTTATAGAATAATACTCCCCCTCAACCGTTTCCTCGGGGAACTTAATATACTTTAAAGGTCCATTTCCAAACATTTGTTGGACCTCATTCTTGTGGTTACAAATAATTAAATGTATTTAATTTTAATGATGTTGTAAAACAACATAAACTGTTGGAAAACTTTAGACAGTGAGCGGCCATGTTTGCTCTAGTTCCCTTGAGCAGAACAGACTTAAGGTGGACTTTCTCACCTGTTTCTTTAGGATCTTGTTTTACTTTCTCCAGCCTGTGGCGGTAAAGATGCGTTCATGACACTTGTCAACATCTTATCAACATTGACAACTATTTTTAGTTAGTTAGGTGCATTAACAAGTTTCATACTTGAAGAAAAGTAACAATTGGTAAACTGTTTACCGTACGTTGTACTACTATTACACAAAAGTTTGCTGGTTGAAATCTGTTCTAATGCTGAAAAAATGCATATCTAAAAGTCAAATGGAAATACTTCACACTTTAAAGAGTAAGTTGATCAAAAATACTCCATTTAGATGTAATCTACTCCTGCACTTAAGTATATTTGCCACAATAAAATGTATTCTACTTAAAAAAAAAGGAAATCAGCACAACATATTATATATTAATATATTGATGACAATCTCGGACAAGCCCCCAAAAAGGTTCCTAGGTTTACTTATTATTGTGAAAATGTCTTAGATATTTTGACTAGCATGTACCTTAATCTAAATGTCTGCTGCACTTTGAAAAAGTTACAAATAAAAAAAGGAAAAATTGATTTTTTTTTTATTTTGTTTACACCAAATTGTCTTTTTTTGTAATTTTGTCGTCTCAAACAGTTGATTAGAAAAAATACTGCTTCTCCACTTAAGTATATTTGCCACAGTAAAATGAATTCTGCTTCAAAAAAGGAAATTAGCACAAGATATTAAAAGAATAATAATAATAATTGATTAAAATCCCAGACAAGCCCCCAAAAAGTTACTAGATTTACTTATTATTGCAAAATGTCTTCGACATTATGACATAGTCCTAGCATGTCACCAAACGTAAATGTCTACTGCGCTTTAAAAAAACTAAAATTAAAAAAAGAAAAACCGATTTTTATTAATGTAGTTTAAACCAAATTGTCTTTTTTTGTAATTGTACCATCTCAAACATTTGATTTAAAAAAAAAAATGAACATGAGAAAGTTCTAGGAATATCAAGTACATCACCACCATAATACAAAGTCATACTTTTTTTAAACGTTTGGTCACTTTATAAAACATTTCTCTCAGTAAATCTTTTTCAAATCATTGCAAAGTATAAAGTTTTCTTTTGTCTCCCAAAGAAGTTTAAGAAGCTTCAAGAAAATATGCAGCAACATGATAAATGGCTGAACCATGACATGATTACCACAATACCTCCACTGTACTGTCCAGTTTTCCATGTTCATCAGACATCACTCCAGCGTTTACAAGCTGCAGGATGTCAGGCCGAGCAGTTATTTATGACCGTTTGAAATCCAACTGTGTCCAAAGAGAACAGACACAAGCGTTTAACCTGCACCAGGAGAACAAAGGCTGTGCTCCAGAGCGGCCCCGCCAGCCCTTCGTCCAGATGGGTCCGCATCTGGAGGAGGTCTAAACCCAACCAGATGCTCCTCTGTCAGCCGTTAAATCCACAGCATTCAGGACTTCTTCTGAACCGATCCCAATAATCACTGTTTACATTCATAAAACTGATATATGCACAAGCTCAGCATTTGTCCCATTAACTGCTAATTATGGATGATTAGACATGCACGTGTGCTTCCAACAAATTTCCCACGAGTAAAGTAAAAATAAAAAAAATCTCAGAATGACGATGAATCTTATTTAACGTCTGTAAAGGATGAAAAGAATAAAGAACAACTGGAGGAACAAGTACAGCTCCTGCAGAAAAGCATGAATGAGAGCTCGCGGCTGAAGGAAAGTAAAATAACAAACGTACCTGATGCTAAACAACTGAAACAAAGCATTAAAAAAGTTTATGGCAACTGCAAAACCTGCAGGTAAAGGTGCATTTTTGGAGGTTAAATCAGCTCAAATGAAAGTAGCAATGTGTTGAAGAAAATGGCACAAACCCTAAAAACTAATTTAAAAGAGTCATAAATGCTAAATAAACAAATCAATTTTTTTTTCTTTAAAAACTGAAAAGATGTTGACCAAAAAAACTTGAAGTATGACTTAAAAAGAAGGCTCCATAAACTTCTAAAAAGGTCAATTTAAAAAATACTTTTATTACTCAAATATACCAATATATAAGTGAAATGATTAATTTTAAGATATTTACAGATTATGTTGCTGAATTTGTAAGAGTTTGAATGTGTCAGGAGGCGGAGCTCCGTCTCCCCCTCTGGTCACCAGCAGGAGTTGTCTTCAGAGTGTTGAAGATACTACATCTCCCATCTGCCCCAGCGCACACTCAAAGTATTGTTTGTGCCACTTTACCTGCACTGCTGAGCGTTTGATTCTGGACCTGATCTTCTGTTTCTGACTCGGCTTCTTCTCTGATTACCTGCTGCCTGCCCTGACCCTCACTGGGCTCTGACTCTACTCTCTTCCTGGATGATCCCATGTTCATGATTGACTTCTTCCTGTCTGACCCTGACATTAGTAGTGACGGGTAGATGAGTCCTTTTTCAACATAAAAGATTTATCAGATTCATAAAATCTAAAACCCACCAGATTGACGACAAACTCGCCCAAAGAACATTTTACCTGCAAAATCAAAATCCCCCAACTGGGCGGAAAACCCCCCAATCTGGCAACACTGCTGCTGGTTGATGCGCTTGCGTAAAAACACGATCCGGTGCCTCTGTGACACACCAACACCGTGAATGAATCGGTCATGTGACTTTTCCTAAGACGACACGTGCACCGACACATTCTATGAGCTCGACATGTCAGCCGACGCGTCGGTGTTACCGGACCCGTCCCTAGAATTCAGCTTTGTGGACCATTAAATCATTAATGAATAAACCAGCTGTTTGTGGAAGGATGATGCTTGTAGATTTTATTTTCAAGTAAATCAGAGTTTAAAGGTTAGCCTTTTTTTTATTATTTTAAACAAATATTCGTTTAAAATATTTTACCAGAAACTAAAGTACACTTGAAGCCTATTTTATGAATTATACTTAAGTATAACTACAGACTATTCTGAATATTTCTCAAGACTTAATTGGAAAATGTTAAGTTAATAAATTATAGATAATCTATAAAAAGTAAACTTAAAGTAAAGAAAATTAAAAGTAAAGAATAAATGTCTCACTTTTAGTATCGTCTAAGTATACTTGGAGTATAAATTACTTGCTAAAGTTCATATCAGTGAGCAAAAGTCTGAGCAGGAATCTCCTAAAACAGCTAAAAGTTTTGATACCAGACAGTTTAAAAGCTGTAAAGACACTGAAGGCCTAAGTCTAAATTATATTACTGATTTTAAAGGTTTCAAAGTTTACTCAACCTAAAATGACAGTAATGCTTTTTGATGTTGATTTATGAGAATGATTACAATGAGTAAAGCTAATTAAAGCCTAAAATGATGAGAAGTGAGTGTTTCTGAGCTTATATTTGTTATTTTTTTCGAATCCGTTGAAATTGTATCTGTTTGTACAAACTCATTTTCAAATGAGGATTATACAAATCTATTGCAAATTGAATCTGTTTTAACTAGAATATGTTAGTTATTTAAAAAAGCTGAGTTTTATCGACTTCTTGCAAAGACAAAAGGAGCCAAAATTGGTACAAAGCAAAGACTGTGAGAGGCAATGAGGGAAGCAGGACCGCTGTAACCTGGAAACAAAGTAAAAACAAAAAAAAGTCAGCAATAAAACAATAAGAGCAGAACCACAGCTCCAGAAAACACAAGTCAAACTGGGAAATGGAAGCTGAAGGACAGAAAATGTTCAGAATTGACAAAAATGAAAAAAGTAATTTGATTTTTTCAAAGAAACATGGAACTCTTCTAACGTTTTCTCTCTTTGAGCTCCAAACGTGTTGTTGATGAAGTGATGTTGGAACCTTCTCCTGCTCAGGTCGGCTTCATCACGATCACAGTTTTCTTCCTGTTTCTAAATCAGTCCCGTTCTCCTCATGGAGCCACTCTGGACCGTTCGGCATTAAAGACGTTCACCAAACGTTTCCTGGAGGATGTAGTAGCGGCTAAATGAACATTTATTTTGAGGCAGTTGTTCATGTAACTGAAGCAAACGTCGACGGAGTTCCCCAGACGATCCCAGTCCAACCTTTCCAAACCTTCAGGGCCGGAGCTTTAGCCTCCGATTGTTGAAGTAAATTCCAGGTCACAGATGTTCCCGGGATCGGGGCGGAGGTGGGACGGGTGTTGGACTGGGACTCACAGCTGTGGGTGGGGGCACAGATCCTACGCCGATGCCGCTGGGCCTCGGGCGGTAATTAGGTCAACTTTACGCGGAGGCTTCCTCACCTGTTCTGCAGACTCGGTCAGCATGTTTGAGGAAAACAACAGACTCATTCTGAGAGTCGCTGAAGACATCCTTAAAGTTCCTCAAATCTGATGCAGCCTCTTATTTCACCCAGATTTTGCTGAAGCGTTATTTCCTCTACAAATTGGGCTCCTGGTGGAACTTAAAAAAAAAGTTTCTTAGTCACCAATTCTGCAAGTTGTCGTGTTTATAAAGTTGAGAGGTCTGTGATGTTGATCATGGATGAACTTCAGCTGTAAGAGACGATCAGGATTCCAGAAAATCAAAACATTTTTTATTTTTAAGGAACTTATTGGTATCATGAAGCAGAAAATAATTATGTGATATCGGACGTACAATGTTCTTTGGTATCCATCCGGTACTGGTACCCTAACCCAGTACTGGTACCAGTACCCTAACCTCAACCCGGCACTGGACCAAAACCAGCACCAGATGGGGAGCAAACTGGGCCCGGGTTAGGGTACCAATACTGGGTTAGGGTACCTCTAACCCAGTCATGGTTCAAGTCAAGTACTGCATCTGGTACCGGACCTGAAGCAGTACCTGACGCAATATCAGGAATGAACCCAGCCCAGGCGTGGTACCCGACACGAACTGGTACCAGGTTAGGGTCCTGGTGCGCTCCACGTACCGGATCGGCTCCAGTGGTTAGGGACCCGTGATTCAACGAGAACAGTCAGCACGTCAAACGACACGTTGGGTACAACCAAAACGTAAACAAGTGACGCAGATTAACCAAACATCCGAATGAGAATGTGTTAATATGTGATGTTGAAAATAACCTGGGTGGGGCCACAAGCTCCATGCTCCGCCCCATTCTAATGCATGTAGATGAATAGATCCATGAACATCTTTGTTTTCCTTCTCTGAGCTGGACCTGTAGAGCTAGATAGACCAGATCAGGGGTCTCAAACTCAAGCCCTCGAGGGCCGACGTCCTGCTGCTGCCTTATCTGCTGCTGATTACCTGAAACAGGTGTGTTTAGCCAATTAGAAGCTTCTATGGCAGATTGGTTGGAAAACATGTAGGACACCGGCCCTTCAGGGCTGGGGTTCCACACCTGTGGCCCAGGTGTCATTTTATTAACGGTAATGTTAGGTTAGGTTGGGGGTGTGAGGGGCTGTAGGTGTAGGGTATTCATATGTAGTTATCTTCAGGACTGCCTGGTGTTCAGATGTTTCTTCTGCTTTTGCATGTTAACTCCCAACAATTCTGAGTATTGGTGTCTAATAATTTACTTCTGTTAGACATAAAGTCTATTATTAAGAAACATTCCCAGTAGTGTTTTGATTATGATTATGAAGTTTTTAACCATCAGGTCATTTAATCACTGATATCCTAACCTTAACCCCGGTACCAGACCTGGACCGCACCAGTACTCTAACCTCAACCAGGTACCAGACCTGGACCGCACCAGTACTCTAACCTTAACCTGGTACCAGATGCAGACCGTACCGGTACCCTAACTTTATCCCAGTACCGCACGCGGACTGTACCGGTACTGTAACCTTAACCCAGTACCAGATATGGATCAGAACCAATTCCGAACAGGACACTAGTTCCGGACAGGACACCGGTACCAGATGCGGACCAGGCTAGGGTTTGGGTACCGGTACAGGCCGCATCCCGAGGTTTCATCTGCGTTAGACTAAACGGGCCGACCCCTAATTGAATTGGAACAGCCAGCGCCCCAAATAATGACGAGTTGGGGATGAGAATGTGACAAAACCTGACAGCACCTGTACAGGTGTGTGTGACTCAGGCCTCCATCTCTTCTCGTCTTTCCTTCAGCTCACAGTTTTTCCTGTTTGACTTCTTGTCAAGTTTAAGTTTTAAGGTTATCTGCTGCTTTTTGGGTCAATCAGCTGCCATTTCTTGCTGGCTACCCAGAATCCTTTGCTCCTTTTCCGCTGCGTTGAAGAAAACGCCGTTCCAGTCGGACACAGATGCAGTCGCAGCAGCACACAGTCCGAGGCTGTAATTTGTTAGCGACCTCCAAAACTTCTTTGGTTTCTTTTTATCATAAAACCGAGTCCGATCACACAAAGCAGCAGCATTCATAATCCGTCCACACTCTGCCCCTTCCACGCAACCTGCCGGACAAGGTGAATGAGAATTACCCAGAAGACCTTGCCAGGAACCTTGAGGTTGACACCAAAGCCCTTAAAGTCTTTGAGGAGGGGGGGGCGCTTGCGGTCGCAGAGAAGCTACGTGATGAACATGAGCGTCCTCTGAAATGAATCTGAAAATCTGCTACACAAAGCACATTGCAAAGCCGCGCGGCGCCCACTTAAAGCCGCGCTCAGCTGAGCGCCTACAGGTCAGGAGAGCTCTTTAAAAAACATCACCCCCCCTCCAGCGGTGGTGGGGGCATCTGAAGGTTGGCCCGTGCCTTTCCTTGACCGCCTCCCCCAATCGCTCCTGCGTCCAGCAGAGACGAAGCTTTTCTGCTTCATCCGAAGATATTAGGTTTTTGAAAATGATAAATGTGACATTGGGAGAGAGTCTGTTTAAACTTGAACAATCAGAGGAAATTCGCCGCCGACGCCGCCACACACCTTTCTCTAAACTTGTTACAGGCTTGATGACCTTCCAGCAGGTAAAAACAAATTACAACGCACAATGCTGTCTTTAAGTCCGATCTGCAGAGGTTGTCTCAAGGACGAGCAGGGTCGCACACACACTACACAAACACACACTACACAAACACACACTACACAAACACACACAACACAAACACACACTACACAAACACACACAGAGTGAAAGTCTTCAACCCAAACATTCAGTTCTCAGAACTTCTTTTAACAAGTTTCTAAGAAGATTTCCACGTATTGCAAAAGCAAAACCATTTCAATTATTAAAACTGTCCTTAATCTCGTTTTTATTTTATTTAGAAAAAATTAAGGGACTTTTTTTTTTTCAAACACTTTTTTGTTCATTTGACATGAACATTGTTCATAAATAAACATGTTTAAGTGCACCAGAGGCTTGCAGTCTGAGGTCAGATGTTTAAATGTCAACCAAAGATGCAAAACGTTCTCTGTATCCAATTTAAAAAACACCAAATAATATAGAAATCGTTATAAAGAGGATAAACTTAAAATGAAAATAAATAAAAATGCTGTTTGAAAAAAAAAAAAAAAGCTTAAAAAATCAGCTGGGGGGGTCGTAAGCTCCCTGCTCCCCACAAACAGAGAGCTCTCAGCAGCCACGAGGGTAGGGGGCGGGGTTTCTCTGAGCCAACAGTCCCGCCCACAACACAGAGGTAAATTCCCAATGAACTCATTTTGCTCTGCAGAAACTATATAATTTTGATTTTGGCTAAAAACGATATAATCATAATGAATAAGCTTTGAAAACAGACGATCAGAGTTGGTCTTTGAACATTACCTGCGTGTCAGTTTAAGGCCGGACTCACCTTACAATGTTTTACACACCTGGATTTTAGGCTTGAGGTGCTGTGGGTTCCTCCTTTACCTCCTGTCACCACTCTCACCATTTTCTCCTGACTTTCTGCATTAACCTAGAATATTTTTTTTCCAAGAGAATTTCTGCTCACTGAATAGGCTTTTATTTAAATCAATTTTCCCCAGAAAAACTCCATCACTTCCACATTTAGATGTAAAATCCTCTTTTATTTATCATTAGTTGTGTTTGTATTGACTATGAAATGAGGAGTGGGTGATACCAAATACAGGGCTAGTATCGCTGATACCGATACTCATCGGAAAGTTTTTGGACATCCACAGTTTGTTGATAATTAAGTGTATAATAAAACTCAGACTGAGACTTTTCCCAAATAAAAACATATGTTAACTAATTACAACAACATGGACTGAACATGCATCAAATATAGAATATGTGTATTAATTATAATGATAAGAAGAAAACAATTATTAGTGCACATTTTAAAAAAGGACAAAAATGTGACATAAATGTAAGAATAACAGCCCTTAAAAAATATGAAAGTCACTAATGAAAAAAGTAAACAAAAGCAACACTATAATGAAAACAAAATTATAAACACAACAAAAATCCAGCCAGTCATGCAAATATGTGACTCTACGTCTTTCATAGCTCTATTCTGATATATGAAACACTTTGTGTGGTAGAATTCCGGCTGGATACAAACTGTAAAATATGAATTTCTCCTCCATGATCAATTTTCAAACGGTTGGTACTTCCGTGAATTTAAGGTGACGTGTGACTAACAAATCCAAGTCCCTGATTGGTCAAAGTTCAACTGGTTTATATGAGGTCAAATCAGGATCCACTTTAGGTGAACAAAAAACATTGAAAATTTGAAAAAAAAAAATTAAATTAAACATTTAGAAAAAAATTAAATTAAAAATTTGAAAAAATAAAATTAAAAATTTGAAAAGAAATATTTTTTCAAATAAAAAAATTGAAAAGAAATTTTTTAAAAGATACTTTAAACTTGTCATTTTCTTGTTTCTTCCCCTTTGCTTTCAGTTCTCTGTTTTCAGTTTCAATCTACAGTTTTCGAGTTTTCGCTGCTGAGCTGATCTTTATTTTACATGGGGGCGGGGCTTTGAGCTCATTGGCTAGCGGGACATGTTTCCCATGATCCCCTAAGAGGTAACGGTGATGTGACGTCTTTTCTGTTTATGTGACGCTCCACTGCCATCAAACTTAGGGAGAGCAGTATCAATACTGTGCAGTTTGAAAAAGTTGAAAGATTATTTTTTTAATTGGTAACAGCTTTAGTTTTTTCTTTTTATTTTTCAAGTTTGTTTTTTTTCTCAAGTTTTCAGTATTATTTTTTTCAAATGTTCAATTTTCTTTTTTCTAATTTTCAATAATTCCTTCAAGTTTTCAGTATGTATTTTTTTGTTTAAAACTAATTTATAATGTTCATTTTCTTTTCTAATTTACAACGCCTGTTTTTCAAATTTTCTATCAATTTTTCGTTCACTTTAGGCGGATCCTGATTTGTCCCCATATGTTTAACGTGGGCTGAATGGTCGCAGATTTCATACGTAGACCTGAAAACGGGCTTAAAAACTTGCGTAGCGACGTGAACGTGAGCCTGAAACGTGCACACACGTGTTTACATAGACTTTTCATTGGAAGTGGTCTCTTGAACAGCCATTGCTGTAGTGGTGTGAATGTAGCATTGAATGTGAATGTTGTCGTTTTTATTCTGAAACAACTTTAAAGACACATTTCATGTGATTAAAACCACGTGTTCCAACCTGCAGTGAACCCCACCTCCACCGTCTTAATGTCATGTTTTGCAGCTCTTTAACTTCCTCTCTGTGTTTGGTTGGATGTCAGCTCTCCTCTGGTTTACAGTGTAAAACCTGAACAATGAGGAAGAACAGCAGAGAGGGAGTCTGTTACCACAGTTACATCACCTCCACCCAAAGCAAAGACAAAACATGTAATAATTACATGGCTGAGACACAATGTGCAGTTGGTTGTGGTGCGGGGGGAGCTGAGCGGTAGCTATCAAAGTGGCAGATAAATTCCACGCACAATTATTCATCCGGGGACTATGGCATGTAGATTAATGAGTTTGATAACCCAGAGCTGAGCGCTGAGCTCCAGCTTGCTGTCGTCATCATCCTTGCATCGCCTCTCTGCGTTTGTTTCTCTGCCTCAACACTGATAGGATAGAAACCCAATGAGGAACGAGTGGGGGGGGGGTCATTTGTGGTGTTCACAAGGAGAGGAGGCTGACACATTACAATGGAAGGAAAACACAAGAACAGGCTGTTTTTCACGTTTACCAGGATTTCAGCTCTTCTAAAGATTGCGGCGCCTCACATCATCCTTCTCTGCTGGCGTTGTGAAAACAGCGTAAACCTTGTTTCACGTCCAGGGTTGTAACCTCAGGGTCACGGCCAAACGTGGAGAACACGCCGCAGAAATGATTGGTTTTACCAAAGCTGAGCCAACGAGAACGACCATCAGTATGACCCGTTCACCACTAGACTGGAAATGACCTCTTCTGAGTCACAAAGGAAGTTAATCTGGTAAGGGTTGGTTTGGACTGAGGGTCAAAAACTCATGTTTATCAGGAATATGGGAGAGGATTCCTAAATGTACAAAAACATTTGTAGGAATTCTCTCTCTGCTTTGGTTCAAGCAGATTTGCTGTTGAGTATCTGTGAATCTAAACATTTGAAGGGCTTCTGGTCGCCGGAAACGATCTCTAGCCGGAAGCGGAAATTTCTTAACTTTAGCCGGTTGTGAAAGCAGAAATTTAACTGTAGGAAACAATTTCAAAAATGATATTTTAAAAGTGTTTCTGTTTAAATGTGAATAAACTGTAACTGTCTAGCAGTTTTGTGTGCAAGATGAGCTTCAAATGGGAAAGAGAACATTAAACCTTTTATCTCAAGTCAATAATTATGTTCAAATTTGTATAACTACATCCATTTACCTCTGGAGAAAAAGCCAACAAAATGCCTTTTTCGTCTGGCCGACAAAAGAAGAAATCCAGTTTTTTCTTTGTGACAGAGAGTGTCACAGAGAATAAAACGGAAAAAAAGGTCGGATAAAGAGAGAAGAAATGAGGAAAAAAGGTCTAAAGCTTAAAACTGGGGGTTCCGGGCCAAGACTTTGGGTGCAAATTATGTTGTTTTTTTATTTATTTATTTTTATGTAGCTGGGTCCGGCAGAGGAAGGAACTTGTGACTATTAATTTTCCATCCAGCCATCATCTTCTGCTCATCCAGGACCAGGTCACAGGGGCAGCAGGGTAACCAAAGACCCCCAGACTTCCCTCCCCCCGGTCACTTCCTCCAGCTCCTCTGGAAGACCCCGAGGCGTTTCCAGGCCAGCTGAGAGACATAGTCTCTCCAGCGTGTCCTGGGTCTTCCCCGGGGCCTCCCCCCAGTGGGACATGTCCAGAACACCTCTCCAAGGAGGCATCCGGACCAGATCCCCCAACCACCTCAACTGGTTCCTCTGGATGTGGACGAGAAGCGGCTCTACTCTGAGCTCTCTCCGGTTTTTTTTATTTTTGAGCTCCATATTTTTGCTCTGTGGCCAAATTCTCTTGAAACACAGATCAAATGTTTCATGGTAGGCTATTAGTTATCATGGACAAAAACTTGTCAAAACTGGACTTATTAAGTGTGCATTTTCACTTTTTAACATTGTCAAAACTTAAAAGGTAACCCAACAACGTCATTTTACCTCTCGGACGCGACTCCATTTCAGTCTGGACAAAGAGTCCCTGCCTCAGGAAAAGGTGGACGGAGAAAAACACTGGCATCGCTTTGCTTGGTACTACTCTCCATATTGAAGCCGTTGCGTTACCTTAAGCTAACCTTACTGTCAATCACAGATTCAAGCCACACCTCCCCCGCTCAGCCCGCCCCCTTTCTTTTGCCTTTTTTAAATCCAGGCTGAGACTGGAGTCGGCCCCCAACTGTCCTGTTGTCTTACCCTTTAACAAATTACAAAGGTCATAAATAAATTATGTAATTTGTTACTGAACCAGCTCAGTGGCCTTGTGGTTTAGTGTCCGCCCTGAGACTGGAAGGTTGTGAGTTCAAATCCCAGCTGAGTCATACTAAAAACTCTAAAAATAGGACCCAGTTCCTCCCTGGGTGACCCTCAGCATTAAGGGGTTGGATTGGGGGGTTTAAACCACCAAATGGTTCCTGAGCACGGCTGTGTCTGCAGCTCACCGCTCCCCCAGGGAATGGGTCAAATCTGGGGAGCAAATTTTGTACACCTAGATGTGTGAGAACTAATGGAACTTAAATGGTTGTGAAAGAAAACAGAATCATGTCATCAGCATAAAAACAATAGCTATTATTCATTTTCTACCCCACAGTATTTATATAAATTGTAAACAGGAGTGGGCCTAAAACTGACCCTTGGGGCACACCTCGACTAAGCGACTGAGCATCAGTTTATACAATGTAAACTCAGGGTAAAATAAACACCAGTTTTCTCCAAATGTGGCTCCACTCCCACCAACCTCCACTAAATCTCCTCACAATTTCCATGCTGGTAACCCTTTTTTTTTTTTTTTGGCAAATCTGTGCGAAAAGAGGAGTTTTAAAACCTGCCTCTTCGCTAATGGAGTAGAATGGATTCTTTTTTGTGACAGCTGCATTTTGGCCTGACACACGCCGTATGCATGCGCTCACACATGCAGCAGGCGGCAAACACACGCCTCCTGTCAGACACACACGCCGATTAAAGTGGTAAAGTGCAGTCTCATCGGAGTGGCAGGCAGACATCCTGAATAAAATGGAGTGGTATTAATATTAATACCAGTAAAGTGCCTTTATAATCAGACAGTGGCCTGTCAGCTGTGGGAGTGGGGCTGATGGCGTGTAGCACACACACAGAAGCGCTGGTGACTGAAACATCCACCTATATATGAGCCTACATCCATACGTGTAAACATTTTGGTGTGGACATTAACGCATATACAGTCTCCAAACCACCTCAACAGGCTCCTCTGGTATAAGGAGGTGTCCCAACTCAAGATAGCTGAGATGTTTACTGGTTATTCTACCAGTTAGAAACAAAAATATGAATATTTTTTGTAAGTTTCATCCACCTGGTATTATATTATTTATAGGTGTTGTCATGCATATAGCTTTTTGTGAAATTAATTAATCTGTTTTAATCTCAAATAGTTTTGGAACAGAACCAGTAAATGCTTGAAACAATGTACAAATAAGAGAGTTTAAGTACAAATATGATTATAGATGAATGTGTACAAAACAAAGCAAAACTTTGTAAATAAAAACATTTGTAAATGTGCATGCTTATTGAATGAGATTGTGTTATTCAAGTGGATAATTTTGTAAATGTGAGCTAGATGTGTAATTGTAACATAATGTACTCTTATCTATGGTACTAAACTTTAATTTTGGCCTTAGGAATATTAATGATACAAGGTGAGAGTTTATAAGATGTTTCTTCCTCTCACTCCCTTTCAGATTTTTCTTGTTTGTATACTTTTCTTATGTTCTGCTCTACATACGTTTTTCAAAATATCAGAAACAAATATTTTTAAGCTTGAACTTGTTTTAACCTAATAATTGCTGTAAAGCCTCATGTTGAGGTATTTTCATTTACATTTGTGATGCTGTGTTGTAGTAAAAGATCAAAATATAACAAAAAAGTGGTTTTATGAAGTTTTTTGCATTAAAACAGACGTCCCACCTTCACTTTTACATCACTATGGTGTTGAATTTTAATCTCAAGCAATTAAGAAAAACAAAACAAACAAAACCCATCAAGTCCAGAGTGTTCGGTTTACTACATCAAAACATGTTTCTGATCAATCCAAACTTTATTGACCTCAAACTTCTTATTAATACCATAGCGTATGTTTACATTCCTTATTCCACAGATTAAGTAAAACAGTAGACACGAGTGATTCTATTGTTTCCTTTCACCTGAGTGGTAATTTTGATCATTTTGAAGACTGGAATGACACAGACGAGAGAAAGAGAAGAGAATAAAAGAAGGAAAAGAGACACGAGGAGATGACAGCAGGATCATTCATCAGTTTAGATTTTGTTTCTTTGAAAAAAAAACTTTTGCTTCATCATTTGGACAGAAACAAGCACTAAAGGTGAACTTTCTCTCTGGACGGTGATCCTCACGCAGGGAACAGCAAGAGCAGAGCTGTTACCATGACGACGCGACGCACCACGTTTTAAATTATCCCCCTTCTGTGAAAAAAAAATCTAAAGTTAAAAATAAAACGGATTTGGAGTTTTAATTATGGATTCAATATTTCTTTTTTTCATAACTGACCATCGTCCAAGCGGGATAATGCTCTTACAGGTGTGCATTATCAGGCATGAACAGAAGTTACCATCCAATGAGGAAATTAGATAAACTCAATTAAAAAAAATGAAAACGCACTGAAATGTCTTTAACTGATTGCGATAAATTGAAACCAATAATTATCTATGGAACAATCTAATATATATATATATATATATATATATATATATATATATATATATATATATATATATATATATATATGTTTAAATAAAGAATAATAAGGATATTTAAAAAAAACTGTGAAAAAAGTATGAAAATTTTTAAACTGACATGTTAAGATTATTTTAATTTTTGTGATGTGAATGGTTGGTTGTGAGTCAATACATTCAGATTTAAATGACCCCTAGAATGAAATTGTTACAATTTATTGTGTTGTAACCATTGACTGTATATAAGAACTGGACTGCGTGACTCCTCCCCCCTGGCGTTCCAAACAGGTAGAACCTGCTGGATAAAAGAAGGTAAAATCCCATTGACTTCTATGAAAATCTAAAGACCTATTAGGTTATTCTTTTTTTTCAGAATGTCCATTTTTGCTTCGTTACCTTTCTAAACAAGTTCTTGATAATCCAATTTTTAAAATTTTCTGTCCTTCAAATTATTAAAGCTATAAACTGACCAATCTGATGCCTCAGTAAAAGTAGGTGGAGCCTGCTGCCCCCCCTTTGACTGACAGATTTGTTGTAGCCTTCTTTCAAATGGTAGGAAGGGCTGATTTTTAACAAGCTCTCTCCTGATTGGCCAGAATGGTTGTCATAGAAACCTTGGCTCATACCAATCATTACTTACTGACGACGTCTGGCTCCAACTTAATTAAACAATCGACAACTGAACTGACTAAATTTAGTTGGAGCCAAAAATAAACTTTTTCTGTGGATGACATCACACTCACTCTGTCCAGATCTCACGTAGTGTCAATGGTTGTAAAGAGGGGCTGATTTACAAGATTAACTCATCTTTATACTTTATTCAATTTTATGGTGTAATCTGATGCATTTTCTTTGCTTTTTATCTTAAACTATCAATCAAATAAACTAATCTAAATCTTCTAGAACTTGATTCCTTTCTCATTTGGCTCTTCATCATTTCCCGTGTGTCACTGCTTGACATCAGACTCGTCCGGCCCTGCCGGTAAACCTGCCGGCCTGAAGCGTCTGCTTTCCCATCGTTCTCGAGATGTCTGAACCGCTGTGTCTAAATCATCTCGCATACACAATGCAGCCACCTCCCACGGTGGGGAAAACGCCGCCTCGGAGGTTGTAAATAAAACGCTGGATGTTTGTGGAAAAGCCCAGAAGGGAAACACGGCCCTCCGAAGCTGGTCCAGACCTTAAATCAGAGAACTTTGTGAGAGGTGATGGCAGCAGCTATGGGTCAGAAGCTTCTGAGCATTTCCAGATGATTCCAGAGATGATCATCAGCTCCTAAAAACAAAATGAAGTCAAAAAGTTTTCATCTTCATACTTTGATTCTGTTGACAACTTAAAAGATCACAGCGCTCTGAACTGTTCCTGCTTGTGGTTCCGTATTCCAAAGTTCTGGACGTGATTTCATTCCAACATGTTTAGTCCAAACAGGTTATCCATAGTGGTACCTTTAGTAGTGGAACACAACAAGACATCTACTTTTATCTCTTATTGCAGTTATCATATTACTTCAACTGAGGTTTTTTTGACTATTTTGGAGTTTTGCTGATATTTTATGCTATCTTTGTGCTAGCTGTGTTGGATAATTTTGCATCTACTAAGATTTTTGGGGCTATTTTAGCATTTAGCTATTATACTAGCATTATGCTAGCTCTTTCGACTAATACTGAATTTACTGAATTTTCTGGGGGCTATTTTAGAGTTTAGCTAATGTGTTAGCAACATGCTAGCTGTTTTGGATAATTTTGCATCTGCTGAGATTTTGGGGGTCTATGTGGAGTTTAGCTATAATTTTATCTACATGCTAGCTTTTTTGGCCCTTTTGACCTCTGCTGAGATTTCTTTGGGGCTATTTTAGAGTTTAGCTAATATGTTGGCAACATGCTAGCTTTTTGGGATAATTTTGCATCTACTAAGGTTTTTTTTGGCTATTTTGGCATTTAGCTGGTTTTATTAGCATTATGCTAGTTGTTACGACTCCTGGTCTTGCTTGTTTTGTGTGTGTTGTGTACATTTGTCTGTGTTTTCTAGCTCCTGCAGAAGTCCAGCTCTTCCTTCTTTGGTTGCTTGTTGAGTAGTAGTTGTGTTTTGTGACTTTTTGGGGGTAATTTGGAGTTTAGCTTATATTTTTAACTATGTGCTACTTTTTTTGGCTATATTAGTAACTACTGTTTTTCAGGCTGATTTGGAGTTTAGCTAAGATTTTAACATTATGCTTATGCTAAATTAGACATTATTTCAGTTTTTTGTGTAATTTTGAGTTAAGCTAATATTTTAGCATCATGCTAGCTGTTTTGGCTACATTGTTTCACATTTTCCATTTAGCCAATTTTTAACAAACTTTTAGCTTCAGCATTTTTAGGTATCAGCTTTAGCATTTTCAGCTTCCACATTCAGCTTACAGCATTCACACTTTAATTATTTCAGGTTATTCCATATATTTATTTTTTTATTATCTCATTTTCACATTGCACAGTTAGTTCTTTGCCTTCTGTCTGATTATGAACACCTCGAAGAGCATTAACCCACTTGTAGTCATTTACAAAATATTAAATTAAATATCACAACTTCAGTTCTGTTATATTTTTAAGTTGCTTTTTTTTTTTTTTTTTTTACAAAATCCAGCCCTCGAGGGCCGACCTCCTGCTGGTTTTCCAGAAACCCTGCCTAATCTGCTGCTGATCACCTGGATCAGGTTTGTTTAGCTATTAAGAGTCTTCAATGGCAGGACAGCGGCCCTCGAGGCCTGGATTTGGACACCACTGGTCTAAGTTGTTCAGTTTCTCCTCTTGTCTCATTTCCACCTTCTTAGATTTGTTCTCTTCTGCTACATCCCAGTCCTAAAAGGATCAAACTCACCAAACAGGTTAAATTAAAACCATAAAGTCATTCATGTTTTTTCTACTGTCATGTCATTGCAACAAACTGTAGAATAATGTATGTCAACATACAAATTATGATATTCATAAGAAATTGGTGGTTGAAGTGTTTTGGATTCCTCAGAAAAGTGCCCCAGCTGTTGTTTTTATATGCTAAATTGCAGACTTTTGGTGTTTTTTATCTTAATTGTTTGAAATTAAAAAGATTATACCTCTTGGTGGTGTAAAAGTTGAAAGTCTGTCACAAAAAAACCCTCATAAAGTTTTTTTTAGTTGTATTTTGATCTTTCACTGCACTGTAATGTCACAAATCTAAATGAAAATACCTCCAAATTTGATTTTTCAAAGCAACATTTTGGTTAAAAATAATTCTGATTAAAAACTGATGTATTATTTACAGATCACAATAAATGAATCATCCATAAAATATCAAAACCAACTTTCAGGAGAGTTCAAAGCCCTGAGTAAACAGCTGTAGCTCCTTCCTGACTTCCTTGGGGTTCAGTTTCTGAAGCAGTTTTCTGTCTGCATCCTCGTGTCCATCTTCACTCTAACAGATTAGTGGTGATGCTGCAGAGAGCTTGTGAGCAGGTCAGATTAGGACCATTTATGAGCGTGTTTCTGACGGAGCGTCAGCTCTAATACGCTGTCACGTCGACTCTGCAGACGCTGAGACGCAGGCCTGTCAGGCCCCTCCACGCACACGTCCGCTCACCCAGAAGGTCCTGGAGAGCAGGTGCACGTCAGCCGGCATGTGTTCCCGCTAAATGTCTCCTCAAGAGCCCGTAAATATTCCACAAGCATGTCTGTCACTGGCCAGAAGCAAGAAGTCATAATGAAGCATGAAGACGGGATCATTCTCTATTCATGTGACAACATTAACCACTTTCATAAGCAACCTCAAATATTTATCAGCTGCAGAAAGACATTCAATATCATTAGTGGACCGAGAAGACTCTAAAAGGGAAGAAAAATGAAAAGGAGAAGGTTTCTAATAATAGAGTGTTGGCAGCAGTCTGGTTGGCTGCTTTTTATTGCTTGTTATTAGATCCTGGAAAAACAATTATTAGTCTTATAATTTTTTTCTCTGCATTTGCTGGTAACATGAAAGAATTAAAACGGTGCCCTTAGGCGGCGCAGTCTTGCTGCAGTGATTAAAAACAGGAAATTGTGATGCATATTAGACAAAGCCATAATCAGATTCCTTAATTTGCTTCATTTCTGTGGGCGAACAGTTTTTCTTAAAGTGACACGACTTTTAAAACGGGGAAGCATCAGGAAATGTGTACCAGTATTAGTTGATGCTCTCTGCACACGTGAAGGTAAACATCTATATTCACAAATGTTTATTGGAGGATTTTGTTATTTGAAGAGTTTTAGAAATTGTACCCAAAGCATTTTACTTCCAAATGAGCTTTTGTTCTGCAGATATATGTTTCAGAAATACATTTCATCCATTTTCTAAACCCACTTTAGTCCATTTCTGGGTCTTTCAGCCGACCTTGTTACTGGAGGACAAAGGGAGACACTTAAAAACATATTTTCTCTTCAAATCTGACAGATTTAGTCACAAAACGCACAAATCTGGAATCACGGAGAATACTTCAAATCTCACTTCAGCAAATGCAGATTATTTGATATAATTTAGATGCATAGAAGAGAGAATGAAAGGGCAGAAAGTCATCCAGAAACACTTGTTCCCTCTGTGGTTGGACGGCATGCATTCTTGTTTCTGCTGCTTCCATCCAGTTAAAGAGAGAAGGTCCTCCTGTTGAGCCCACTCAGATCTCAGCACACTTCTCCGTCATGTCGTCTCTGGTCTCACATCACACACTGAAGTCACGCTTCTTCAATTTTTACGTTTTTTTGATTAACTTTTTTTTAATTCTTTTAAAAGGCAAACAACCCAACATTTTGCCTTCTCTGTCTCAGTGCCCCATACGGATGTAAGCATCCATCCATCCATCCCTCCATCCTATTATCCGTCCATCCATCCGGTCAGAATCATAGGGTTGCTGGAGCCTATCCAGCTTCTATCATACGAGGGTGGGGTTCACCCTTGTCGGTTTGCAGTCCATCATTCAGTCGTTTTAGTGAATTTGAGCTGAAATTCTTCACCAATCTTTGCTTTTTTAACACTGATGGAGGAAAGTTAAAAAACATGAAAGACAGTAAAATGTTTTTGATCTTCTTTTGAATCTTTACAGGATGACAGTATTTTGATGATTTTAAACACTTAAAAACTAGTTTAAAGACACATTCTAATAGCAAAAGTGACTTTTAACGTATTATTTTGGCATTCTTCTGATGATAGAGGACATACATGTAGAATAATAAGCTAATTTTGCATTTCTGAGTATTTCTGTTATTCAAATAGTTGTGGATCAGAAGCAGATGACAAAATGCTGTTTGAAAGAGATTGTTTTTGAGATGTAGAAAGTACGCTGGGCGGGCCACAAACTCTTAGCTCCGCCCCATTATGATCCATTCCCTAGCAGACAAAAAGACTCTATTCTGATGGATCCAGTCCGAATTCTTCCCCTCTCAAATGGGGACCCCTGCATTTGAAGGGGAATATTTTGTGCTAGTGTGTCTGGAATATTGTTTTTTAAATCCGACCCTCCAAGCTCCAACCGACATCGAGCTGAGAAGCTCTTTTCTTCAGGTGGGTGCGCTCTGATGCACAGAAGTTTCCATTTAAATATAAGTAATAACTTTGTGTTATAAAACCGATGTTATGTGTATTTGAGCGCTGGAAGATCAGAGCTAAAGCTAGCAGACTGGCAATTATTGGTGACGTCATCAACGAAATTTACATCCGAACTATGAGGCACTATTTTAGATAAATCTGCGTTTGGACGGATAAATGTCGAGGGAGGGAGAAGGGAAATATTCGGATTGGGAATCTGTCTGAGCTGGAATCTGGATCTAAACTGTACAGATGGATGGCTCTGATATTACTCACCATTTTTGTTGAACCAGTTACGTTGGGTTGGGGGTGTGGGGGGCTGTAAGTTAGCGGGAGAGAGTGTAAACAGAGAGCTCTCAGCCATAAGGAGGAGAAGGGGGGCGGGGTTGCTCCATGCCAATGGTCCCACCCACCACTGAGGTGTATTTCTAATGAATTCCTGCTGCTCTGCAGAAACTATATCCAAGAAAATGATACGGGTTTTTATGATTTATGTTAAAAACATCATAGTCATAAATAAAGGACCACTAGGAAGGCTTTGAAAATAAATCAAAAGATGATCAGAGTGGGACTTTAAAGAATAAGAAATAAAATGTCTAAAATTCAAAAGTTATGCCATTTAGTTGATTTCATGACAAAAACTTTCAGATCCACACTTTCAGATAGTTTGTGTAACTTCACTTATAAGATCAAGTGAACATTTACATATTTTTTTTCACCTTCATCATTTTTTAAATTTTTGAGTTAATTTTAGAATAAGTGCATCAGAACAGCTTCATTTTTGAGACAAGATTCCTTTTGGCATTTCAGGGATTATTGTGGACACAAATACAGCTGTATCATCTGCATACATTTTACAAACACCAGGACAATCATGGAAAATTAGCAGCCGTGGCTGTTTCTTTGTGTCACTTTAACTTAAATAGAATATTTTTATTGATCAGAGGAACAAAGGAGTGTTCAGCCTGTATGTGTGGAGATTTTTCTGCGACATGAAGGAGATTTTCTCCTGAAAGAGTTCAAGCGAGCAGAGGAAGCCTCAGGTCCTCCCTATTTATTTTTCGTCCAAACATGTAGCTGTGCTAAGCAGACCTTTTTGTCCACAGTGAGGGACGTTTGGGGCGCGTTCGCTGTCTCTCTTTCAACCCCGTGCTCTGCGAGTACAGATATGCCACTTGAAACCTTCTGAAGTTCTCATCAGAGGAGACGGCCACACTTTCATAAAGCCGAGATGCAATTAAAGGCAGAAAAAGACTCTTTTATCAACACAGCACTTCCACACACCCTCCAGTCTCCTCCTCTGAGAACTTCAATCCATCGCTCCAACTTGTGGACAAAAGGGACCAGAATTTTCTTCAGAGTGTAGACGGTCAAAAAGGGAGAAAAACATGACGTCTGGACTTGTCAGGGAGCGAGGGCCCAGACGCTCAGGGGGCCTCCATGATCTGATATCTTTTTAATTAACGGTATCCTATTCAGCCACTTGAAGGAACAAAATAAAAAGGGGAAGAAAGAGAAAAAGGCAGACTTAAGTTTTGACAGCTCTAATTAATGTGGAGGCAAAAAAGGAAGTAGGGAGAAGATGAGCTGGTCTCATAGCAGACTGGTGAAGGAGTCATTAGACAGGCCGCTTCCTCTGAAAGACATGAAACGCTCTCCTCCTCCTCCTACAACCACTTTCTACTCCTCCTTTATTCTTGATTTTTTTTTCTTTGGAAAGTGATGGAGGACAATAAAAAGAGAGAAATGGAGGCAGAGTCAGCACCCAGAGAAGAAATATGAAAGGAGGAGAGCAAACACAGATGGGAGGAGGAAAAACAGGCCGAGTTGTAGGAGGAGAAGTGGAGGAGCTGCCACTTCACAACAGGGGAGATGAATGACTTTTTACCTCTGGACACTGAGCCTTAATGAAACCTCCAGGGGCCAAACAATGGCATCTCAGACACACAGTCACCGGCAGGCACGCTCAGAAAAGCAGATGCTGAGCGTGTGTTTGTGTGGAAGTGTTGTGTATTCATGAAGACACAAGCACACCCTCTGTGGGTGAATCAGGGCAGAACAGCAGTGACTCACAGACGGGAAGGCCTGAAGCGGGTCAAACAGACGGACGGCGCTCTCCTAGCAACCTGACATCCCATAATAGCCTCGCCGCTGCAGCGTTTCGACCTTCTGACGGGATCTCCCTGAAACTTCAGGTGATCTTGAAAACGTCTTTTAGAGTCAAAAAACTCAATCACACTTTTAGGGATTTCAGTAATCAAAACGTTCAGCTTGTTCAGAACATTACTGCTTGTATTTCTGGTTTCCATAAACTTTATGTTTTTGAAGTATTGAGTAAAAGTGTTAAAGTTTCAACATTTTAGGTAGATTAACAACAAACCTTTAAATATATTCATGGGCTATGTTTTCATCTTTAGACTTTTTTTTATTGTATACCTAATATTTTAGCAACATGCTAACGTTTTGGCTAATTTGTTATCTACTGGTTTTTATTGGCAAAAATAGACTTTTGCTTTTATTTTAGCAGCAGGCTAACATTTTTGACTAGTTCAGTTTGCCGAGGAATTTTAGGCTATCTTTGAGTTTAGCTAGTATTTCAGCAGTGTGCTAGCTTTGTTTGCAAATTTGGCAACTACTGAGGTTTTTTATGGTAATTTGGAGTCTAGCTTAAATTTTTGCAACAGGCTAATGTTTTTAACTAAAGTACTTTACTGAGTCATTTTAAGCTATTTTGGAGTTTAGTTTAAGTAATGTGCTAGCTGTTTTAGCTAATTTGGTATCTACTGAGGTTTTTTATGCTAATTTGGAATTTAGCTTAGATTTTAGCAACATGCTAAGATTTTCAACTAAATTACTTTACTGAGGAAGTTTAAACTTCTTTGGAGTTTTGCTAGTATTTTAGCAACAAGCTAGCTTTTTTTTTGGCTAATATGGCATTAACTGAGGTTTGTTTCTGCAAATTTAGAGTTTAGGTAATATTTTAGCAACATGCTAACGTTTTAGCTAATTTGTTATCTACTGAAGTTTTTTGTTTGGCCAAATTAGAGTTTAGCTTCTATTTTAGCAACATGCTAATGTTTTTGACTACTTTAGTTCATTTATGAATTTTAGGCTATTTTGGAGTTTAGCTAGTTTCTAAGCAACAAGCTAGTTTTTTTTTTTTTTGGCTAATTTGGCATCTACTGATGTTTTTTGGGCCAATTTGGAGTTTAGCTCATATTTAAGTGACGCACTAAATATTTTTGCAAAATTAGCATGTATTAGAGATTTTTGAGCAATTTTACAAAAACTTTTTCAGAAATTTAGGTCAATTTTAATAGTTCTTTGTTTAAATTTACACTCTCCTCTCTAGGGCGGACTTGCCATTAGGAAAGGATAGGCGATTGCCCGGGTCCCCCAACACCCTGGACACCTCAGTGTCTAAATAATTTCGACATCCATTATTATCTAATTGGGTCCAAAAAATGGCATGAGAGTGCTGATGTGAAAGTGTCTTATCCTCCGTCAGCCCCTCTGAACCAATGGGATATTCCAGCAATAGCAAGCTAGCAGGCTAAGAAAAACTTCAAAGAGCTAAAAGAAAAAGAAAAAAAAGGAGATGAAGTGCTGAAATGTAAAAAGAAATTTGGTGCAGGAAGACATAACAGGAAAAAGAACAACAGAAGTATGAAAAAAACCAAAATGTTGTGAAGGCAAAATCGTAAAATTGTCGAAAAAAAAATGTCACTTGCTTCATGACATTTTTTTTGAAAAGCTTTCCATGTAAAATCATAATTCTTTAAGTCATAAATTTATGATTTTGTTCTTGTGAAATGTTGGCTTTTTTCTCATATTTTTTTACTTTATTTGTATATCTTTATACGTTTATTTTTTTTCATGGTGGCCCTAAAACTTCATCATAAGAAAAAGAACCAAAAAGTGGATAAAAAGCAAAAGTGGAGGCGGTAGAAAATGGTCACTTTGAGAATTTTTCTTTATAATTGACGCCACAGTGAACTTTTTTAAAGCATTTTTATTTATTTTGTTTCTTGAATGAAACTTTATTTATACAAACACTGCAGAAGGCTCCATGTTATTGTTCACCCAGAGCCCTCAAATTGCTAAGTCCGCCCCTGCTCCTCTGATTCAACTTTTGCCTAAATTGATGCCCCGCCCACATTTGTCAACAACCTTCATTTTCTGCAACAAGTTTTGTTTAAATCTTTGATTTCTTCCTTTTCCACAAACGTCTAACAGACCTCACCTGCAGAGTCGCTCGCCGCTGATTTATCGGCGCTGCTGGCATTTCCGTGGTACCCCAGCACCACCCTCCACCACCTCTAATACCCTCAATGAATGCATCAAGGCAGGCGCCGGGTTATCGTCCCCCCATCCTCCTCCACCCTCTGCTCCTCCATCCCTCCATCCCTCTCCATCATTCTCAATTAAAAGGAGCTGGATGGGTAGCTCTTATCTGTTTCTATGAATATGCAGAAGCTCTTATCCGTGCAGCGAGCACCAGGTAGAACGCTTCCAGAGGCGCCCCGTGCTGCATGGAAATGACTGTTTGGGGTTCAGACGGGAAACGCTTCACTTATAGGTTCACCAAGACATTAAAGTAGTGAAGCTTTGATTTTGAAATTTAGTGGTCCATCAGTGGTGGAAATAAATGTCACTTTTCCAGTAAGCTCTCAGAGAAATGGAGATCTTCACTGCAAACTCTGGCATGAAATCAGACGCGTTTAATTGGAATTATTCAGTCAAATTATTGCCTTTATAGTTTTATAAAAAGGATAAACTAATCTTTTAATTTACATCAATTAAAAAAGTAAATATTGAAATTTGAATAACATCGTCAGCAGTTAAAATCTAATTTATAAATCTACAAAATTGAGTTTTTGTTATTTATTAAGTATGTAATTCAAACTTAACCATATTTTACAACTGAGAAAGCCTTTCAAAATAAAATCAATTCCAGTTTAGTGCTTTTTCACCTAAAAAAAAAATTCCCCCAAGATGAATGATAATCAATACTATTTAAGCTTATTTGAGTTACTTTTTATGTTCAGAACAATTTCAACAATTACTAGTTTGTTTTAATGGATCATTTGAAAATAATTTGTTTTTTAAGTGACTATAGTCCAATGCTCTACATTTAAAAACAAATCATTTCTTGTTAGATTAAAAACACACCAGAAGGTAAAATCTTCAAAAACATAAGTCATAAAAATCCAAATAAAAGATAAGCAGAGAAAAAAAATAGACTTACTTTGATAAAGTTGAAAAAGAACCAATACTTTGTGTTTTATCTGACAGTAATTATGATCAAATGCTGATTTCTGCACAGTCGTCCACAAAGAAACACATGTAATCTGTAAACGAGAAACCTTCGGATCTTTATCGGCTGAATCGCACATTTCCCTGGATCTGCTCTTCCTCACGCAGACGGAATGAAAATATTTTCTGGATGATAAAGGAAAGCATCAGCAGAGTTAGATCATCAGCTCAGTCCTCGTTTGAGGCGCAGGCAGCAATCAGAGGGTTGATAAAAGAGAAGGAGCAGAAAGGGGTTCAGGCGTGGGGAGCAGCGCCATCTATAGGATGTTTTAGGAGGGGAAAAAAACAGAAATTAACCTTCACTGATTGTTAAAGACTGAATAAAAGCAGGTGTGGAAGAGGGGAGGGGCATGACAGGAAGGAAGAGAAATAGGAAAAAAGAAAATTGTGGTTAAAGTTCTCATGAGAGGAGGAGATGGGAGGAGAGATGAAGAAAAGAGAAATAATAAGAAGTATTGGAATAACATCCTTCAGAACAAAAAGAACAAACTGAAAACTGGAAGAGAAATAAAGGAGGAAATGGGGAAAAAAGTCCAAGAAAAAAAAGAAATTAAAGTGCTTTTCATGTGTAAACAAAAAACTATAATATGTATGTTTTCTATTATATTAAAAACAGAACACCTTAAATAAGAACAAGAACCTAATTATGGGTTTAGAGGCTCAAGCTCCAGAAATAACAGAAAAAAACAGAAAAATAAAATGAAGGAAAAAGGAAAACAGAAAAACAAAGCTAAAAAAAACATTTCAGGTCAATATAAAAAGAAACGGAAAAAAGAAAGCAGAAAAGAACATAAAAAATTATTAAAAACACTGGAGGTGAAAGACAAAGGAATAAAATAAGACGGAAAGAGACAAAACAAAAACACAATTTCAGATTTAAAACATTTAGAAGACGAAAAACAGGAAATTTGACAACAAAAAAAAATAATTGCAAAAATATTAGTATGGCATTAAAAACAATTAAAAAATGTCTAAAATAAAAAGGTATGCAAAATATTTATTTTAAACATACACATATCTATAGCTAAACACTTAATAAATTTAAAATAAAATTTTAAATATGAAAAGACAATTAATTCATCAAAAATTAGATTTTTTGATGACAAATCAGTAAAAAACACCAAAATGTTTGCTTCAAAACCTGGATAAAAAAATGACTAATGTTGTTTGGTTAGGACCTCCACTATTGTTTGACACCTGACTAAAAGCTGCCCCCCCCCCCCCCAAGAGCCTTGTCTCGTTAACCCCCAGAGCAGAGGGGGCGGAGCTCTCCATGTCGGGGCGAATCCGGGCCGGGGATGCGGCCGCTGATGCACAGGGCCTGCAGGCTCGCTGTCACTCACATCAGCCGGCGCGTCACTGAGTTTGACATATGTCTGATATGTGTGTCGCACACACGCACATGCACACACGCACACACACCCACACACACATGCACACCCCCACACACACATGTGAGTCACAGCCGAGGGCCTACTGTTGGCTATTCCCTCATTTCACACACTTTAGAGCTGTAGCCTCGGGCTGCAGAGGAGACAACCTCCCTCACAACCACACACACACTGTGTGTGACAAACTACAATCGCACAAACTCGCACAGTTTAATGAGAAACATGCATACATGTGAGGACACGTTTATGTGTTTGTCCAGAATGTAGGCCAACACGTTTCCTGTGGAGAACATAAATCAGCTGAGACTCGCTGGGATGGGGCGGCGGCGGCGGCTGGGGGGGTACAGCATCCCCCCGTACAGACCCCCCACCCCCCCTCACGCCATCAATTCACAACTTTATCCATGAGAAACATTCAAGACTGGGAGGTGTCCAGAAATCAAAGTATTGATTATTGGTTCGTGGCCACGGCACGGCACTGTCGCAGATTTCAAAATAAAATACACTAACAGAAGGTTCACACTGGACACGGCGGCGACTTGGAGGTGACGCGGAGGCTACGCGGACGTGCATTTTACCCTGACGGTCGACAGTCACTTTTACTTTAGAGTTTTTTTTTGTTTTTTCCATCACAGGTAAATTAATAACCTAAAAATATGACCCCGTGTTTCTGCTCAGAAAGAGAAAGTAGTTATAGGCCGACCCTTCTTTAATTTATCTAACCCAGCCCCTCCCCCGCTCTGTCTGTTTTTGTGTGTGTGTTGTGATTGTGTGTTTATTTTCCTCCCCACAGTCTGTTTAGATACAAAAACTTGATCGCATTTGTCAATTGCACTATTTTATTGTGAAAAATTGGTTTTATTTTGAAAATAAACTGGATTTTCGCATGTATCTTGATTTAACTTCCTGCCAGAATCGACGCAGATCGCTCACACCTAAAACAGACCAGACACTGACACGTTCTGCTGTACGGCGCGAGCCTTCCGGAGGACCGCGGCGCTCTGCGTCTGGTGTGAACCACAGCGGCGGCGAAGGGAAGCGACCTCGGTTCTGCGTAAAAAGATTTTTGTTTCGTTTTGTTCTACATTTAAAGAAACGTATTTTTAAAATGATTTTTTTTCACTTATTAAATTAAAATGCAGTTTTTAACTTTTAATAAAATCTTTTAAAAGTAAAATATTTAAAGATATGAAATGATTATTTGGACGGTTCATTGATGTGAAAACGTGCACTGATTCTTCTGATGATTGTTTCATTTCTTTAAGTGTTCATTGATCACCTCTTATTCGACTGTAACTGTTCCACCGTTATTACGTCACTCCAGCAGATTGTGAAGCAGAAAAGTGTCGTGAAAAATTACAGTAAATCAAAGAACATAAACACTGGAGATCTGGTGTTGAACGGTTAAGAACAAACCAGTTTATTTACAAATCCTATTGGAAAAACGGTAAATAAAAACACATTTATATAGGGAAAATTTAGGGGGAAAAAAATCAACGAATCAAGCTAAAATCATGGATGATCTTCGGTTTCTGCATCTATTTTTTATTTTTTCGTCTCTTTTGTCATCCCAGGACAAAGACGGAGTACGTTTTAGTTTTCAGGGAAAGCAGCCGAGTGTTTTCTACAGGAGCTGAAGGTGAGCCTGCATTCTTGATCTGTACATCAGCTCGGCTCAGTTTTGTGTCGGAGAAACGTCACGATTGGGTTTGGTGCAGCTTCAATCATTAGATGTTTGTCCACAGAAGAGCCACTTCTAACCTGGACCAAAGGAGACGGCATGAAGGAGACGAGTCAGAGTCGACTCCACTTCACTCATCCATTCCTTTAGAAACGTACGGTGGCCCTGAAGTGCATAAAAACATATTTAATATCCCAATTAAAAAAACACAATTTAAAAAATCAATGAAGAATCAGGAAAATATTATGGGCCGTCTCTGATTGGATGATGACATTTCTTTAACTCTTCAACTGGAAGTTATTGGAGGATTTCTTTGAGCTTCTGGCCACGCCCACTGCAAACGCTCAGTGATTGATCAATCAGCTCGTTACTACAGTTCAAGTTTCTCCTTTCCTTCATTTTCAAAGCTCAAACGTCATCGTCCAATCAGTGAATGCATTACACCTGTCTTTTATTATTTCAATTTGTTTCATTTTATTTTGACTTTTACAAATGACTTTTGTTGGTAATGCTTTATAATAACATTAATTAATTAATAAGCTACTTATAAGACATTAACAAGTATTATTAATGTGGTAAATATTTGCTTATAAACACCATACTAGCATTACTCACAAGTTTAAATAAACTGCTCATGCAGACGTTTATTAGCATTTGTTAATTACTAATTAATGTGTTTTAAGTATTTTATTACAAAATCTTTTTTATAAAGCGTTATCCTTTTGTTTCTCAAAATGTTTTTCGGTTTCTGGAACGTTGTTTTGATCTCTAAAATGTCTTTTTTTTTATTTTGCTTTTTAAAATGTCTGTTGGGGGCCACCTCCAGGCCACCGTACAAATGTCACTTTGCCTTTTTGAGTTGGCGTCTGTTCCTGACAAACACCTCCTCATTTTTAATCTTTAAAAAATGAAAATATTTTCCAAACAAAAGGGTTTTTGTTTACCAAACTGAGAAACAAATTTACAAATATTTCCTGTTTTTGTTCTGTATGACGCATGTATTCTGAGGACGTTCGGAGGTTATGAAGGTTAAAAAAAAGTCAAAATCCAAATAAGCTTTATTTATAAATCCCTCTTCCTGTTACTGAACAATTCAAAGTAATTTACATTAAATAAATCATCTTAATAAAAGCCTCCCAGTGTAAATCACTTTGTGTTACCGATGTGTAGAAAACGCTGTTAGAATAAAGTTTGATCTTTTTTTTTTATTTATTATAAATTCAAACTCACAATGTTGTTAGAATATGTTGTCGGTCAAAAAGGGGTTAATATTTTCTTCTGTCTCCATTGATGTTAGTTTTTCTGGACCACCTTCCTCTAAGTTAATAAAACACCCCACTCTTCCGTCTTCTTCTTTCATGGTAAATAAAGTCCCGTTTTTACCTCATAATTGCCGTCCCTCAATTAAACAAAAGTCCAGGATGACGTTTCTGAATTCTCGGCCCTCCTGATCACAAATTAGTGATTATTATTACAGTAAAGGAGTGAAGCAGCTCTCTGCTCTGGTCTCTGCTCTGGTCTCTGCTCTGGTCTCTCCTCGGCTCCTTCCAGTCAGCAATAAGCCGGCTCTAATTAGCAGGAATCTCCACTCCGTCTGGGTTCAGGCTAATTTGTCTGTATTATTACCTGGCTGACATTCAGATCCGCCTCATTTGCATATCTGTAGTGTCTGTTCACTTAAAACAAAATCTGCAACAAATTCAGACGACGGATCTCAAGCTAATCGTGTTTAGTCTGATTTAAGCTAAATCAAACACACATTACTCCATTTAGTGAAAAGGTTGGTAAAAAAAAATCGAATGATTAAAAAAATGTATTCTTTTCTTGACCCGAGAGCAGGACTGATCCTGGTTCTGCTGGAGCTTTAATGCATTACAGTAAAGATAAACTCTCAAATGTTAGATCTAATGCAGAGGGAGCATGTTTTGGTTGAAGTAGCAAAGGTCCAAGAATCGAACCCTGAGGAACTCCTTGTGACACTTAACCCCTTCATGCATGAATTTATTTAAAATTATATTAAATAATGCTCTTCAGTGTCTTTTCCCCTCAAATTGAGTCCTGGATTAAACGGTTTGTTGTGAATTAACAACATTCTGCGTTAAGGGGTCAGATTTCTGATCACCATGGAAACAACACAAATCCTGCCTTCAAGAGAAGCTTTGACCCGATTGTGGACTCATTTCAGAGTGGTACTTCAGAACCAAAATCTTGATCCAGTCACCCAGTCCCGTCTTTCTCTTAGCTTATAAAACCTAATTTTGGTCCAATGCGGTTGATTGATTTGATCAATGGTTTTGCTACTTTTCTACGGAGGCCCTGAAGGGTCAAAACACAACGCTTTAAAGTCACAACTCAGAACTTTAGGGTCACAACACTTGAGGGTCACAACTTTCTGTTTGGCGCTTAGCCGGATGGAAATTTCAGAAAAAAAGCAGTGCAACTTCCATTTTAACATAATGTGTTGTGAACTTAAAGTGTGTTATGATCCTAAAGTGTTGTATTGGGAACCTAATGTGTTGTGTTGTAAACTTAAAGTGTTGTGAACCCTAAAGTGTTGTTTTGTGAATTTAAAGTGTTTTGTGACCCTTAAGTGTTATATTGTGACCTGAAAGGGTTGTGTTGTGAACTTAAAGTGTTGTTTTGTGTCCCTAACATGTTGTGAACTTAAAGTTTTGTGTTGGAACCCTAAAGTGTTGTGTTGTGATCCTTCAGGGCCACCATACTTTTCTAACAAACATGAGAGAATCAGAGACTTTAAACTAAAAACACAGTTTTCTGAACTCTGGTCAGGATAGAAAAGGAAACAGCAAAATAACAAATGGAGCAAAACATGTCAATATTATTGGGGTTGATTATTTTATTTTTCTAATATAATCCACCAGCAGTAAAAGACGGACAACTTTTCAAAAAGAGAAGAGTAAATCAGTAAATCAGAGTTTGTGGTCTCTGAAATCTTCCCTTTTCACAGCTATAAAAGTCATTTGTCTTCAGGGTTTCTCCATCGTAGATCATTACAGTTATTGCTCTTATTTGCTGTTTAGTTCCAGGTAAAGCATGACGCAGAATCACTGCGAGATGTCATCTCAGTGAAAGACACAATCGAGGAGCAATAATTAGATGATTGTTGGTCTCTGGTGCTGCTGCCCATCTAACAGAAGCCAGAAAGGGTTGAAACATTAAAAAAGTAACAGAATAGAAAAAAACGAGTGTCTTAACCAACAAAAACCAAACAAAAAAGAAATTAAACAAGAATCTTCAAAAACAAGATGCTTTTGAACCTGGAAAACCTTTACAAAAATTCCAAAACATGGAAAAAGTACACAACATGTTATAAATAAAGTCTTAAAATCATAAAATGTAATGTTTCTGTAATAGTAAAGGGATTCTTTTCTACTCTTTTACTCTGAAAAACCTGATGACATCATCACCAGTCACCCATTGACATCACCTGCTTGAGATAAAACAGGAATCTCAGCAGCAGCCCATCATAAAGGCTTATTGGGACATTCACTCAGACACTGTCAGCCAGTCCACCACATAAAAGGCGGGTCTGTGACCTGCACACCTGTGACCTCATCCCGCTCTGGCTATTCCGCCAAATCAAATGCATATTTCACATTTCTCCGCTGACCGGCTGGAAGCAGCAACACGGTCCATCTGAGGACGTTATTGCTTATAGTAAATCACAGTTTGCTGCAAAGACAAATTGGTCTGACCAGGACGGGCCGCAGCGCCGCCATGAAATAGTCTGGTGATTTCAGAGCCGCACCAACCGCCAGCTCCAGGGAATATATAGTAACACTCACAGCGGCTGGTTAATAAGCAGGACGAGGAATCTGACGGCTAATGGAGTGTTTACTACCATGTTTAGCAGTCTTAAACACGTCTAATAGGGTCAGCTCTGCATGTCTGGGTCAGTGCCAGCCTCACAGGGAGCAGGACGGCCTCAGAGCGAACGGCGAGTCCACAAACGCCTCATATTTCACCTGGGCAGCGGAGGAAGCGATTTACTGAGAGTCACCTTGTAAATGCTCGTTTCTGACATTTACAAGGACAGTTATGACAATAGAAGCAAATATTTGGGACAAGTGTTGCACTGCAGTTACAGCGCGGGGTCGAGACTGAGAGGACCAGAACGTTCACACCAGTGAGGACAGGAGTGATGAGGACAATCCAAGACATTCACACAAACAAAATGTAACACAAAAAATATTTATAATTATGGGAGCTGAAGTGTATGTGTGTGTTTGTGTGTTTTGTTTGAGTTTATGTTTTTGCACATAATGTGCTTTTGTGTATGTGTGTGTGTCAGTTAGTGCGTGCATACGTGTGCTTTTCTTGGTGTGTTTGAGTGTGTGTAGATATGTGTGTGTTTGTACATGTCTTTTTCTTTGTTGTATGTATGTGTTAATTTATGTGTATGAGTCTGTTTGTGCATTTGTGTATATAAGTGTATCATACGTATGAGTTTCTGCATGCATGCCTGTGGGTCAGTTGGTGTGTGTGTGTGGGGGGGGGGTGCGTGTGCTTTTCTTGGTGTGTGTGTGTTTGTGTGTGCATGCGTGTGCTTTTCTTGGTGTGTGTGTGTTTGTGTGTACCACACTTCTGTAATTTATGAACACATTTCTAAAAAGTAAACTTTGCAGAATTTCCTGCCTGTTCTGTCGGTGATCTGGTGTCACTGTTGCACAAGAAAAAGATTGATGGATGGATGGATGGATGAATGGATAGAATGATGGATGGATGGATGGATGGATGGATGGATGGATGGATGGATGGATGGATGGATGGATGATAGAAGGATGGATGGATGAATGGATAGAACGATGGATGGATGATAGAAGAATGGATGGATGGATGGATGGATGGATGAATGGATG
>NC_050514.1:33367146-33375543 GCF_002922805.2 Oryzias melastigma | reverse complement strand
AGACACTTGCAGCGTCTGCAAACATGCAGGTCCATGAAAGGCAGAAGAACAAGCGGTGTGTTTGTCCAATGAACAGGGGCAGGAAAAAGAAAGGCAAAAATTTTTTAAAAAGGGGCAAATTGCATTATCTAGATGTGCGACATCTCTCCAGTAACTTGCTCTATTTTCTATCTAGTTGTCCATTCTCTGTTTCTCTGTCTGTGTGGTTCTGTATTTTCTTTAACTTTCGTTTTGTTTTCATCGTCTGCAGTGTTAAAAAATGTTCTGGACAGAGTTGTTCCGTATTGGCATACCTTTGTCCTAAATTTAGGATAAATGACACGGTTTGCAGGTGATTGTCGTACTGTCATAAAATTCTAGTCGCAGAAGATATCATCGCTCACAGCATGTCCTAGAAAAGCGTTCTGACATTTCGTGCGGGACACCTTCATGGCTCACACGGGTCGCACCACATTTCAACGGCTCGTATCCACCCGTAAGGACAGTTGTGATTAAGGGTGTATCCAGACTGGACACATTTGGTCTGCTTTAAGTGATCCAGAGCTTGTTTCCCCGATAATCAAACAAAGTTTCAGTCTGAATGAGCACAAATGAACTCTGGTCCGGGACCAACCGCTCTTGGACTCATCTTTGAGGTGGTCTCTGTTCGTGTCCAATTGGACTGAACTTCTGTTCGCTCTGAGATTCCTCAGTCTGAGTACGATCCGCTCCGAGACCAAAATAGCTGAACCAAAACGGCCACCTTAACCAACGGTCATGTGACGCAAACACCTTAGAAACAAGCCGATCGGTGAGCCACAAACAGATGTAAAGTATTGATTGTCGTGTTAGCCTAAAGGAAATAATTGGTCCAATTGGTTACTACTTGGAGCGTTAATTTTAACGTTGCTAAAAACACTGTTCTGTGTTGCTGCTGTAATGTCATCCTAAAAGCTGTATCGTAGTTTCTTAACAGAATTATTTCTAAAAACAATGTCATAACAGCACAACAAGGAGACACAGCAACTCATTAAAATGTGGTCGGATGAATTCCCATTAAAACAACTTTTAACGTGATCCACATTGATTCTCACTGTTTTATCGACGATCCGTCTGTCACGAAATCTTGTCATCTGACCTCATTCGCCGTTATCTTGCCAGTAACTTCCAAAGTAGCAGTAAAAGTGTTGAACCTTCATAGAGACGCATAAAATCCATCAGGAAAATAAAAAGTTTGAATTAGTGAAAAATCCTGGCAAGGATTTGCAAAGTGCAGCACCTCCATCCACTTTTTGACCCGCCCCCGTAACTGCTGGCCAATAACTGAAGAGATCCTTAGTCACATGGTTTTGTTTACAAGCTTTTGGTCTGAATACTGGTCTGGTGTGACATCTCTCCACTCTTCTTTTGACTCGTTCTGTGTTTTTCCGTGAGGGTGTTCTGTGGTCGATCCGGTGATGGCGTTGCTGTTATAAGTCTCTCCATTGGACCTCTCTGGAGACTCTCCTGTAGTCTCATGGTGGGCAGCATTGATCACAAAGCGAAACTCCCTGATCCATTGGTTCCAGTTTTGATGTTGGCTGCCCGTGATGGTTTTGATGGTGCGGTTGGATCGCTCAGAGAGGTTGGACTGTTGGTGGGAACTGGTTGTGAGCTTCTGGGTCACCCCCCAGGTCTTACAGAGGTGAGCCATCTCATGGCCAGTGAACTGAGACTGTTTCTCCAGGAACCCCAAACCGAGTAAAGATCTCCTCTCTAAAGACAGCCACTATTCGGTGGGCTTTGCTGTCTTTCAGGGGGAAAAGGTTTCCCTTTTACTCGTTAGGTCGGCGCCCAGTTTCTTCCAAGGTTCTTCCACCGGCGTTGACTGAAGAAAACCGTCTGGTTTCTGATTGGCGGGTTTGACAGCTCTTGACATGGTCCCACACACCCTTGCAGACAGTAGGCCACCAGGCAACTTCCAGGATCCTCAACAGGGTTTTCCGGTGGCCCAGGTGTCCATGGAAATAATCCACAAACACCTGGACAAGATCCCTGGGACTCGATCCGAACCAACAAAGTGTTGTTTAAAAGTGGTGTCTCACAGCGTTAAACAATAAAAGCAAGAAAACCATCAAACCTAAATGTAAAGAAATTATCTGCAAATTATCCAGAGGAAGTCATTTTTCTGATCTATAGCTTTAGTGTTTTTCACTTTTTCTATTGTTTAAACCATTTTTCTCACTCTTTAAACACTCAAAACTAACTTTTTCTTTTTTGTAACTGTAAAAATCTGTGTATATTTTTGATTTTTCTACATATTTTAACTCAAGATGAATAGACACCACAAATGTTCCACCTCTGTCCATCCTGCACAGCTGCATGGAGCTGTGTCCGGTGAACCTGGACACAAAGTCACGTCAGAGCCCCCGTCAGCTTGATTGTTCTGCTGGGGGGTCATTGCTGGTGGTGATAGCCAGACAGGGGCCATTGCTCGCCGCTGTGCCGCGGTGATTTGTAAGCTGATTTGTTCCTTTATTTCCCCTGGCCATATACTTGCAGTCTTAGGGTCCGTCAACGCACAGACACACAACCGCACACACACAAAACGTAACAAGTAAAACATACGAAGGCTCTCCCAAAGGACAATCTGCTGTGAATCGCATTACAGCCATTTCCCATTCTGTAGGTGGGGACCGGCCCCAGCAGAAATCAAATATTTATCATGTTGTATTAACCCCCACTGCTGCCCTGTGCACAAACACACACACAAACACACCATCCGTCCTCGTGCGACACACTGAATTCATTATCCTATTAGGCCGTGGCCCCGGCTGGCGTGTTCGGGCGCACTTCAGAAATGTGCCGCCGCCAAACCGCACAAAGAAATGCTCAGAGCGCCTGTAGCTGCTGACGCGGAGGCAGTTACTTCTGTGTCGAATAAATATTACAACTCACATTGATTGTTGGTCGGAGCTCTGATCACTTATGTTACCGCAAGGCTCCATCTTTTAAAAGAATGTTCAAAGTTTGTGCTGATCAGCTGGAAATTTAATTTAAGGTGAAGTTTTTGGTTAAAAATGTCCTTAAATCAAACGTCTCTGTGAATCTCCAGAGCTGCTTCTTTCTGTTCACTGTGATCACTACAGAGTTTTCTGATGTTTCCTGATAGATTCCGACTTTTGTGTTTTCAGTTTGGAAATTTAGGTCTTTTTTCTGGTCTCTAGAAAAGGTCCTAGAATTATATCATCAATAAGCTTAGAATCCAAAAGCCCAATTTAGGAGTATTTTAGTTCAGTTATGAAATGATTAACCTGATTAATACAAACCCAACTTTGCTACACAACGGGACCAGTTGCAACGAAATAACTCGAAATAACAGTAGAAGGACCAGTTTACAAGATTTATTCAGCTCAGATAGACAACTGCAGCGTGGTGCACGCAGCGCAGCTTCTTCCTCTTTGATCTGCATCTGCTTCTTCTGACAATCAGCTGTTTGGTTAACAGCCCTTCAATCAGCTGATCCGCTCCAGCTGCCCCGCCTCTCAGCTGTTCAAGGCGCTAAAAAACAAACAAAGAACCAGTAAGAACTGCCGCAGCACAAAAAAACAAAAATTGAACGGCTTAAAACTCACAAAAGACAATTTGATTACAGTGGAAAATGCAAAAACATAATAAATGTTTAAACTGAAAATATTTCTCAAAAAATAAATGAGTTTATAGTCTGAACATTTTTGGATCAAAGAAAAAAATGGATTCTAAAAAATTAAGCTGGCAAAGCATTTATCAACTAATTAAAATGAAATCAAAGTGGTTTGAAGGAAATGTTCAAGAGAAATATGGTGAATGTAAAACAAAACGCTGTTGGTTTGACATAACCATTAAATTCAAGTGTTAAAAAAAAAATATTTAACTAAATGTGATAAACTTACACTGGAACAAGAGAAATATTGAATCAATTGACAAAGGTTTTGTGATTTGTTACCTTTAAATGTTTTAGTTTTCCTCAAATACAATTTCGAGTTGGTGGTTTAACTCAAAAAGTAATTTAATCAAAACTGGTAACAAGCTAGAAAAGTTGCATTACCTGCGACAATGTCAGAGTGAATGCTTTTGGCTGAAAGTAGTCGCTAGAGACGCTAAAGCTTCTTGCTGAAAATGGTGACACAATTTACTTTATTTGCTGAAAACGCAAAAGATATTTGCAAAATGCTAAATTTACTGAAAGACTGGAAACTTTGCAAAAGAACTATGAAAGAGCGCTGAAGTTGACCTAAATTTCTGAAAAAAATATAGTAAAATTGCTTAAAAATCCTCAATACATGCCAATTTTGCAAAAATATTTAGTGTATGAGCTGAACTCCAAATTAGCCCCCAAAAAAACCTTAGTAGATGCAAATTAGCCAAAAAGTTAGCATGTTGCTAAAACAGAAGGTAAACTCTAAATTAGCCTCAAAAACCCCAGTAAATTACAAATTAGCCTAAAAGTTAGCATGTTGCTAAAAGAGAAGCTAAAGTCTAAATTAGCCACAAAAACTCCAGTAAATTACAAATTAGCCAAAAAGTTAGCATGTTGCTAAAACAGAAGCTAAACTCTAATTTAAAAACCTCAGTAGAAAACAAATTAGCTAGAAATATTAGCATGTTGCTAAAATATTAGCTAAACTCTAAATTAGCATAAAGAAACCGCACTAGTCAAATTAGCCAAAAAGCTAGCTTGTTGCTTAAATACTAGCTTTACTTTAAAATAGCCAAAAAAATCCTCAGTAAACTAAATTTTTAAAAAACTTTAGCGTGTTGCTAAAATAAAAGCTAAACTAAATAGGCCTCCCAATAGATAACAAATTAGCCAAAAACATTAGCATGTTGCTAAAATATTAGCTAAACTCCAAATTAGCATAAAAAACCTCCGTAGATGCTAAATTCTAAAGGCCAAAATCTTTTTTGTGATTCAGAGAAATGCGAGAAATCTCTGAGCTTTTCTTTGATGTTTGTTGTCTTTCCAAATACTCATAATCCCAAAATTTTATCATAATCTGCCAACAAAAAGTGTTCTGAGATCTATGGAAGGATTTTATTTAAAAATGAGTAATTCTTTAGATATAAAAAAACCTTTTAAATCATTAAATCTGTCTTTTTTTTCATTTGAAATTCAACTTTTTTCACCTTTTAATAGTATTATCATGTAAATTCTTCACCAAAAAAACCCTAAATGACGGTTAATAAAGGTTAATGTTTGGTTACCCATTAAAAGGGAAACAAAATCTCTGTTTAATTTCCAAAGTTTCACTTAAAAGTTTGTCTGCTCGGACACGTAGGAGTTAAAAGTCTATTGGATTTCTGGAAAGCAGACATTTATCTTCTTCTGAGCGCCCCTGTCGGACCGGAGAGAGAGAGGCCCTGACACACACAGACGCACAAAGGCTGCAAACATACAAACACACAACTGTCTCGGCCTGCCGTCCCTCCGTCTTCACCTGAAACGGCACCTATAATCAATAAAGCGGTTGTTATGGTGATCAAACCGCATCCGTATCTTTCTCCCCCCTGCAGCAGGTCAAGACTAATGTACCTTGTCAGAGCTGGTGATGATGAAGTGTCTTATTACCCAACAAGCAGGAGTTTTAAGATTACTATGAATATCTAAGGGAATCAATCTGACTGAGTTCAGCCTTTGCTGAGTTTGACCCACTTATGTGAAAGCGCTTTTTAGTTTTTGCGTGTTTATGTATTTGTGAAACTTTTCTGCCTCTTTGTCCGGAACTCTCCGCGCTGGAGGGTAAAAAGATAATTAGAGATGTGAAAAACAACGGCGGGTGTCCCGCACCGACATCCATCTCCCTCCCGCCGCAACAAAAGCGCCGTTCTTCGCCAGCAGTTAAGGACAGATTTATCCGTGTAAATATTTTGACTCCTTGACTTTGGAGATAACTCCCGGCTTTATGAGATAATATTTCCATCCGTTCTTTTCGTACATTAGGTAAATTCTGCACTTAAAACTCCACCGTTTGATTATTTGCACCAGCCCAATAAATATGAGTTTATGGTGTCCATAAATCAAGCAAAGAAAAGCGCACTTCAAACTGTTAATCTGACATATTCTGCAGCGAAGCACCATCTATAAAGAAAGAGTGTTTTACACCAAATGTGCACCGCTGAATACCTTAAGTAAAAGTAATAAACGTGCTCGGCGCGGCGAATAAATCTCACTTGCTGCATGTTGTTAATTTGATGCATTAGGCAATAATTTGTTATAAATAATTGTTTATTAGCAGAGCCTCCTTTAGCCGGGCCTAATGAGATGGTTTTACCAAGTTCTGAGGAGGTCCCAGTCTGCACACGGCAACTCGGAGTTTCTTGTTTGCGTCAAAATGAGCCAACAACTATTGTGTCCTCTTTAAGGGCGTCAAGCGTTTGAACATCTTCAAGAAAACTGAGCTAGTGTGATATAAAATTTAAAATTATAAATCTTTTATTTACATTTGAAGGGCCCACACTGGAAAAAAAATGTATTTTTTGTGTTTTTAACATGATTTTGTGGCATTTTTCTGATAATAGAGGACATGTATGAAGAAAATTAACCATAAAATTGCATTTCTGAGTATTTCTTGATTCAAATTGTTGTGAATCAGGAGAAATTTGTGGACTCATAGATCCATGAACGTCTTTGTTTTCCTCGTTTTAGCTGGAATCTGGATCTAAACTGTACGGCTAGAAAGTTCCAATATTGCTCGCCATTTTTCTTACACCCTTATTGTTACATTTGGACTGTGAGGGCCTGTAAGCTAGCAGGAGAGCATGTAAACAGCTATGGGTGATGGGAGGAGGGGCGGGGTTGCTCCACGCCAACAATCCCTCCCACAACCCAGAGAGAAACAGCATAATCATAATGAAAAGACCACTGGGAACGCTTTGAAAATGGATCAAAGGATGATTGGTTAAAAGAATAGCATCAAAATTTGGTGTATAACGATTAATTGATTCATCAATAAATCGATTTCTATTCCTACGATTCAACCAGATTGATCGGTCAAATCAAATCGACCTACACCATTAAAAAATTGTTCCAAAATTAGATAAATCAATATTGTAAAATATTATTTGAATTGAGGTTATGGTAGGTTTATTTTACTTTATATCATGCTCCGGGTGAATACTCGATTCTGATTGGCTGCTGGATTAAAAAGTGATAAGTTCCGGTCACATCACTCAAATGTTCCGTATCACTGCTCAGGTTTCTTTTAAACCAAAACAAGCAGAAAGAGGAGAACTTTCTCTCTGAACTGATAATTATTTGATCTGTCGTGACAATCAGCATTTATGTCACTTTCCTTTGTCATGTTACCGTGACAACATGCCACATCACAGATAACATTTTAAACCAAACAAATAATAAGGAAAAAGTACTAAATATTACTAATTATTATTTATTTATTTAATTATTATTATTAAATGTTATTTTTTTGTTCTAAGTGACCATGGTATACGTGGGATAATGCGAGGTGAAGTGTGCATTATCATGTGATTAGATGTGAGGACGCAGAAACTGATCAACCATCATTCATTCCAATTGAATTGATCAAAGTCATGTGACCATACAGAGCGGTAAAATCCCATAATGGATTATTCTGATGTGGAAAAACAAGTTTGTGAAGCTAAAATCTAAATTCATTCTTGTTTATTTGTTTATTTGTAAACATATTTAATTTATCATCTCGAAGAAATACAAGAATCTGGAAATCTTCAGCTGGTCTGTTCAGTAGCAGGTATTTATGTCTGAGTCACACTGATGGAAGTTTGGGATAAACATGTTCTGATCCATTTTGGTTCTAAATTAACTAAGATCAATCGTAAATTAAACTGTTAACTAAAAATATTGAACCAAATTGTTATTCATGCTATGAACTGATTTATATTTTTGGGATAAAATCTGACTAAAAAGGATCTGATTTGATGTTTTCATGGGTCATAACTTGACATGTTGGTAAAGTTGGCTCAGAAATAACATTTTATGTTTAATTAAAACAATCATTAATCAGTTTTTAGGAGAAAACTCCTCTTCCAGTCGTGGTTCTACCTTCAGCAACAGAAAGGTTAGTTTGTTCTTTAACTTTACGGCTGAAAGTGAGCCTCCAACATTTTTTTATCATATTCTCTCTGACGAACACCCGAGTCTTGTTTTGTTACGATGAAATGTTAAAGAAATGGAATCCTCCATGCGTGATATTTGCAGAAGTGACTTCAGCCGCGCTCTTCTATTCAGCTTTTTATTAATTCACTTTATTTTTATTCACTGGCTTTCGTGATCAATAAGTAATTAATTTCTGCGGCTGGAAGAAAAGCGGCTCCACGTTTCTAACATTCTGCTGCTTTTGTTGCTTGAAAACTTTACATCTTTCTGATGAGGAGTGTGTGATGAAGATCCTCTGTAGGAGGAGG
>NC_050514.1:33346132-33365751 GCF_002922805.2 Oryzias melastigma | reverse complement strand
TAATAGCACAATTCATATATTTGATATGGCCCAGATAGATCATGAAGATGCATTACTTCCCATTCTTCAAGCGAAGGCATTATTATGCCATGTTGCTGTTGTTGTTAGTGCCGGTGTGTTGCTGTAGCGGTCACACTATTTTTCTTCCCCAGGTGAACCGTGGCTGTGAGATCGGCCGGGGCAATAGAAAGAGAAATCACACCAGAGGAGGAAAATCGGATCAGCGAGCACAATAAAGCGGCAACTCCAAAGAAAATGACCCGGGCAGCGTGGCCGCATGACCGCAGCGCTGTGCATGTTTGTGCGTGTGCCTTACTGGAATATATTTGAGGGGAAAGAAGGACTGCGGAACATATAACTACAGGCTGTCGCTTTGTTTGCTCACTCTGGTGGCAAAATAGGAGGCATACATCGTCCCTTATTGCCTAAACAAAGAGAAGGATAAATGGAGGGGGCCAAAAATGCAATCCCAGTTGCCCTTGGGTGTGGCGTGGCGCTGGTCACTCAGGGAGTGTGCTGCAGGAGTCACATGGTTCAGATGGATCACATCAATTTGCTACCAAAACAATATACCCCCACCCGCCTCCTTCTATCATTTATATATTTTTGCCCTCTCTCCACACCATCAATGAGGAAGAAAATCAAACAAATCCACATTTATCCACCTTAGATTATATCTTTCTCTTTATTTTAACAAATTTAGTCGCATATCTGATTTTTTTTCTCTGAATTTCAAACCACTTTATCTCCTTTAATCTTTTCCTGTCATCAAATCACTTCAGGTTAGTTTTTCTGACATGTATTCATTTTAAAAACAAAATTACCACAAACCACAGAAGAACAATCTGCCTCAATTCAAATGATCACCTTGTGTTGTCTTTGAATCTCTGCTGATTCGGTTTTCCCTGCACTGAAAGTCAATGCTGACACCCCGTGGTGGGCTGTGGTACTGCATCATCAAACTGAAGGATGTAAACTTCCACAAGGGTGCTTTTATCATCCTAACATAGTCGCTGAGTGTTGTCCAATCTTAAAAACACATTTCTTGAGCACATATTAATGTTTTCAAATGATAATTAAAAAAAAATGATGACATACAGTTAGTTTTTTGGAGAGAAAGGGGAATTTTGGTTTTCCAAATTTTAAGGATGAAATGATGAAAAAAATATTTAGAACACAACTTTCTGTGTTAATTCATAAAAGATTTACTGCAAAAAAAATCGAATTTTATATAACAGTTTGTAAATAAATTAGTTTAATATTTTACAACAAATACAAATGACTGTAAATTAGTCAACAGATTATATTTAAGGTTGAAAAGCTGTTTTGTTGCAAAAGTTAGCTTTTTAAAATGTTTTTTATTCTGCTGTTTTGCTCCATAAATAGTTACTTTTTTGGTCACCATATCTTATATAAGATTTAACTAGACAGTTTGAATAGAAAATATAAAAAAAGAAAGATAGATTAGATAATAACCAGTGTGCACCAGATAATAACAGATTCGCTCCAAATAGTAACTGACGCGCACCTGATAGTAACAAATGCACATCAGAAAGTAACGGCTGCACACTAGTTGTTAACCAGAATTTAACCAGAAAAGTTTTTTCATTTCCTATTTTTTTTTTTTTTTGTTTGTTTGTTTGTTTTTTCCTTTGATGTCCTTTTGGGGGCTCTGTAAAAATGTTGTGATACAGTGCAAGATTTTGCTCTTTCTTTAACTTGTATATGTTTTTTTCAGATTCAAAAGCTGAATTTAAATTATTTCAATAAAATTTCTTGGTCAGTTTTTCTTCAGTCAGAGCCATTACTTCGCATGTTAAAACCCCTTCACCCCCTATGTCAATAATCTGTAATCTGCCATTGAATCCAGGACCTTGAACTAAAAAAAACACCAAACAATGATTTTTATATAATTATAAATTAAATAAAGACTTACAGGGATTAACACAAAGAATGGACTTCTTACTCTGTATTTACTTCATGCCTTAAACCTGTGGAGATCTAACATGTTAGATAGTCTGTAAGGAAACTCTAGATTTGTTCAGGAAACTCCCCAAATCTGGATTTTAGGAGACAACTGACAGAAGTTTCCCAAACTAAAGTAATAAACTTGTATTTTTGTCTAAACTCAGAGCTGTGTCCTTTCCTACTCTCAGCCAAAAAGAAAAAAGAAAAAGGGGAATAATGTCTTAAACTGAAGTATTACTTTAATACCTCCATAGAAATAACCTGGGTTCAGCGTTTTGAAAGGAGCCGGCTGAGTCGCCCAAGGCTACACTCTAATGTGTGAGTGAAAGTCTATGTGCTGTCACTTCAGATTAGAGCTCTGCCTCCATGTGCTCGTGATGGAGAGGCAACAGGGGTAATAGGAGGTGGAAGGAATTACACTTCATAAAAATCATGTGTGAGTGCTGATAGGCAGCGATGAAAGATGTCACTTTCAGCTCTGGCTTGTTTTACACCAATTGGACCTGAATTACACTACATATATTTGTGTGTTTCTGCAGTGTGTGTGTGTGTGTGTGTGTGTGTGTCTCATGCTTATACATACCTTCAAGCGCCTGTTTGAAGGTTAAGGCTCTGGAAAGAGGTAGCAGTAATGATTACCTTCAGCAAATGTTTCATTCATTTTACTTAGAAAAGATGAGTCCGCACGACGTTAAGTGATTTATTGTGTCATTAGCCTTATAGCATAATTACCAAAGTCATATTTGAAATTTGTAGAAGAGAAAAAACATCTTTTAGCAAGCTCATTGGTATTTTTTATTGATATTTTAACAGAAATCCTACCTAGTGTGTGACTCAAGACTGGAGACATTAAAGTCCTTTAGGCTGAAAATACCTTGACTTAAGGTTTCACTACGAACATCGTCGGATTTTTTTCTTAAAGTATTCCCAGTGGTCTTTTAGTTATAATAATGCCATTTTTAGCCCAAATAGAAAAAGCCTGTGTTTTCTAGGACATAGTTCCTGCAGAGCGGCAGAAGTTCATTACAAATTCCTCTCTGAGCTGTGCCACCCAAAGCACATTGCACCGACGCCTTCTGAGTTCTTCTGCAGGTCATCCGATGTCGTTCCTTTGGGCTGGACACGACTGGGCCTGTGGGAGCACCAGTCATCAACCCCAGGCATGATTCATCGGCAGGGCCCGGTGACGCCAATCCAGCTGATGTAGCAGAATATTTGCTTGATCTTCTCATAAAGGGGGTTTTAAACCGCTCTCTGGCTCGTTACCCCGGACCTGTTTGCCATGGGGGGCCCTACCAGGGGCAAAAGTCCATATGTGTTTTGTGGATTTGGAGAAGGCGTTCGAGCGCGTCACTTGTGGTGTCCTGTGGAGGGTGATTTGGGAGTACGGGGTCCAGGGAGCCTTACTGAGGGCTGTCCAGTCTCTGTATGACCGGAGCAGGAGCTTGGTTAGCATAGCCGGTGTTCTGATGATCTGTTCCACCTCGTGAGATTTTCCTACCAATAGCACAAAGTGATAGATACAGATATAGCTATCCAACTCTCCTACCTTATCAAATCATCCTACCTACTGTGCATGAAGAAACCCCCAGGTTTCATGTTAGTTTGTTAGCACAGCAGGGCAGGAAAGATTCATGAGGAAAGTAAGACAGATTTACAGAAGGAACAGGGCAGATTTGTAGCCTAAACTTATTATGCTGGATTTGAACGGCTCGGCCAAGGATTCATTCACATTCACGTTTCTCGATTCGAAAGACGTGAGTGTGGATTTTGAAACCTTCGCAGACCAGACAGAGAGGGGCAATGTAGATACGGATCTGCCACAGAGTTATGGTATAAAGTCAAAACAATAATGAGTCACAGAAGTTAAGTGGTGAGCTAAACTAAAAGGGTAGAACTAAGTTGACAAGCTGAGCATTAGTTGCATTAAGGATTGATTAACTGTAACCCAAAGTCACAAAACAGCCACAAAAAAAAAAGAGAACAGTGTAGAAACTGCAAGACTGGAGAGGTAGGACAGATTTAAAGCTGAAAATTATGATGTAATTTCAGACTGCGTGTGTGCAGTGAGTGCTGGTACAAAGGTTTCATAGAACTCTGGCAGTAACTCTGACCTGTTCCTGGTGCATGTTGGACACTAGCAGGACTGCCCTACACTTATCCTTACATGATGTTCACCTACAGCATGTCAGTAGAAACAATGTGCAGAACCTTTTCTCTCTGTGGGTTCACCAAACCGTCAGTCTACAACCTTGATATTTTGTGCGGGCTACCTGTCCCGTACAGGTTTACCCAGTTTTATGGTGTTTGTGTGATAAAGTCGACCCACCTGTAAGACTCCAGAAAAATCTTAAAGAATCAGAATTATTTCATTTTTTTATATTTGACCAGTATTCAAACTTTCAGAGCACCGTCTGCTCCACAACTTAACACAAACTGTTGATCTGACACCTAAACAGAAGGTTTCTTATCTTCTGTGAGTCTGTTGTGAGGAGAGTGATTCGTTCTGCAGTCGTCTGTCGAGGAAACAACATAACAGCACATGACGTAAAGAGGCTGAACCAACGGCAGAGATGACTGTCCAAAGACGGATGGAAAACATGGATCTGCCCTTCATAACAGAAACTTCAGATCTGCTCAAACACGGACCACAGTAGGACTACCTATGAACGTGAGGGGAGGGAGAAAACAAAACATTGCAACTTCGGATTTCTGCGTGGAGATTCATAAAGAATCTTGAAAAGGTCACAAACATATTTCGGAAAAGAGCAGTTGTCACAGAGTCTGGTGCAGTCGCCTCAAAGCCAAACAGAAAATTATGTTTTAATGAAAACAAGCAGAAGCAGGAAACACTGAAAAACTCTGTTAACAGGTAAGATTTGAAATGTGAGAAAATAATAATCAATAAAGTAGATTATTCAAATGTTAACATGTTTGTGCATTTATATCTCTGCTTTATCATTAGCCAGCATGGCCACATATAGACTACATGTGCTTTAAAAGTGGGTAGAAAACGTGGGCCCGAATGGGTTTGTCTGCAGTTTCCGTGGCGACCCCACCTGTCTCACATTGGCTTAGAGTGGCTACACTACCCAGTGTGGGCAAACACAGTCCGTTGTGGGCCCACCAATGTTTGCCCACACTGGGTAGTGTAGCCCCTTCAGTCAATGTGGCAAACGCAGGTGGGGCCAACATGAAAAATGCGGACAAACCCATTCGAGGCACACATTTTCTGCCCTCTTTTAAGCCATATGTGGTCCACTTGACCTTATTGGCTATTTTTATTATTTTGGGGTTAACTCTTTATTGTGTATTTGATTATTTTGGGGTTGACTCTTTATTCCTATTTTTTTTATTATTTTGACGTTAACTCTATTCTGTATTTTTATTATTTGGGGTTAACTCTTTATTTATTGTTTTGAAAAAAATAAACTAAGCAAAGCAATAACTAAAAAAAAAAGAAAAATTCCTCTCCCTGAACCGCCACCTTGAGAGCTCGAGTGATCCAGAGAGCTAAGCTGTCTTGGGCTGCAGAAAGACGTCTGTCATTTTCATTATAGTTATACCTCAAACATGAGAGACAAAATGAGAAAAAAAAATCCAGAAAAACACATTGTCTGATATTGTTTGATTTTTAGAGAATTTATTTGTAAATTATAGTGGAAAATAAGTATTAATTCAAAAACAAAATTTCAACTCAATACAGCAGTCAAGTGTTTTCTGTAAGTCTTCACAAGGTTTTCACAATCTGTTGCTGCTATTTTGGCCCATCCCTCCATGCAGATCTCCTCTAGAGTAATGATGTTTCGGGGCCGTTGCTGATAGACAGACTGGGATTTTCTGGATTTTTTTCTCATTTTGTCTCATAGTTAAGCTATACCTTTGATGAAAATTACAGGCCTCTCATCTTTTTAAGAGGGAGAACTTGCACAATTGTCGGCTGAATAAATCCTTTTTTGCTCCACGGTTGTCATTAGAGGTTGACAAAGCCTTAAGGTTTTACAGAATAAAATGACTGTTTTTATTCAGGAACTCAGCACAATGTTTTGCATTATTCTATCTATAGTTTGATTTTATATTTCCGTTGTTTGAAAGTGAATGCCTCGTCGTGCTTCTCATCTTAACTGTTTTTTCTTCATTGCAGAAATGCTTGTCTTGATGACTGATTTCTGCCTCCTGTTAGGGCATAAAGATTTTGTTTAAAAGACTCACGTTTTTCACATCTTTCTGTTGCTGACTGACAGATGAAAGATGAGTGCTGCTTAACAAAAGGTGTTTTCATTTTCTGTTTTACTGCTGCCTGAAGTTTAAACTTTAACTTTTTTACTAGTGACGGCTCGTTTTAAATGATTTTTTTTTACTGTGAAGCTGTCACACATTTACAGGCTTATCTCTATGAAAACTGATTGACAAACTGTTGCTTCCAATAAAAACGTTTTCCAGGGTTTCCTTTAGAGTTTTAAATTTAAGTGGAATTTTTTAGATTTTGTTTGATTTTTTAGCCATTTTTTACATGATACTCAAAAATTGGAACTAAAGGAATGCAAAATTGAGTTTTTATATGAAAGAATAGAACAAAATTAGGTTTCAATTAGTTAAAAATGAGCAGATATCTGAAGACTGAAGAAAATGCAAACATTTTGTTTATCTGTTTGTTTAAAATATAGCCTTATTGACTTTTAGAAAACGTATACTCATATTTAGGACTCAAGATATGCCAAAAATTAGAGTTTTTGAATTTTAACAAGTGCACTTTTCATCGTGACTTTTGCAATAAAATAATTTTGTTATTTTTAAATTGTTTTAGCCTTTTAAGCTTCTTGCAAAAACTATTGGACCACTAAAAGTTGATTTACATACATAGTTTTGCACCTTACATGAGTTGTTGCTTAGGGATAAATAAAACTGCAATGTATTTGTCAAAGATTAAAGAAAAAAATCTATATTAAAAATAAATTTTAATTTTAACATAAGCGGAAAAAAATATCAAAAGTCAAACATTGGAAAACTTGCTTTGGCGAAAAATATCTGATAACTAAATTTTTGAAACAGAAACAATGCATTTTATTTATTTTATTTTATTTTATTTATCTGTCAAATTGAAGTCCAAAAGACACACATTTGAGACAATCAGAAATTAATTTTTTCTTCATCATACATTAATTTATTTTTAAACTGATATGGATTGCAGAGACTAAATGTTTTGAATTGATTGATCTTTGTTGTTTTTGTATTTTTTTTTTTGTTGGTTGCTTAAACTGAAAAAAATCACATAAATTCGTAAAGATTTTGATATTTGAACGCATCGCGAGGTGCCCATGTGTTCAACGAGCAGCACTTGAAGGCAGCACACCATCCGCCCGTTGGCGGGATCACCTGACACAAACTCCGGGTCACGTGACCGCTCTTCCATCATCGCCATTTTGCAGTGTGGGAGACAGTGAGGCCACTCTGTTTTTATGGCTAACGAATAAAACCAAGCAGTTTTTATGTTCTGAGGACAAAGAGCGTCGAGTCTCGTTTCTGTCGGTGAGTATGGTTAGTTTTTACGCGAGGCCGCGCGCGCAGCGGTCACTCATTAACCGTGGGGGGGCCTCAAACGTCCTTTTATTATTATTCGTGTCTGAAACTCGTGTTGGAACAACAGGCTGTTAAGCTAGCAGTGAGGCCACTGCCTGAACCCCACTTTGAGATGAAGGCGCCGCGCGGGGAGAAACCTGCTTTTGGGAGAGTTTTCCCGCTCATTTCATTGCTCTGAATCTGTTCGTGGGACTTTATGTTTTATATAAAGGTGGGAGCGAGGCGCATATTTTTAGACCCGAACAGGTGCTGCCGTGAGACTGGGGCGGCTGACGTCCCCCCGGATGGAGTGACTCACTGGAGTATTTTCTTCTACTCCCGCCGCTTCGGATCCAGTGTTTCTGATGTGTTCGCGAAAGCAGAAGTGGGAGACAGAGGAAGGGGAAGTGCGGTCACTGGATGACCGGGAGAGAGTGGTGGACGGCAGACATCAGAAAGGGACATCAAACCGCAGGAGTTGAGAGATTTCCGGTTGAGTTTGTAAACAGACGCACGTGGCTGTGAGCCGTGGGAATGGATGAATGGATTTAACAGTTGTCCTTATCGGGGGTCTTTAAGCTCTGCTTTCAGTCTTAAAACGTCTCTGATAAAAGCTGTTTGTTCAGTCCCACTTTATCTGTTTTTTTACTGAAGGAGGGAGATAACGTCCATTTTTGCAGAGATGTCAACCCTCATTTAGAAAGAAAGACATTCCATTAAAAGTAGAGCATTTGTATTACCTCTGATAATGCTAGCATGAAGGCTTTTTGCTGAAAGTAGTTGCTGAAGACCCTGAAGCTTTTTGCTGAAAATAGTGATACAAATGCTTTAATTGCTGAAGGCATTTGCTGAAAATGCAAAAGCTATTTCCAAAATGTTAAATTTGTTAAAAGACTGGAAATTTCTATGAACTTTGAATGAGTACTGAAGTTGGCCTAAATTTCTTTTAAAAAAGAAAATGGTGTAAAATTGGTTAAAAATCCCTAATATATGCAAATCTTGCAAAAATATTTAATGTGTTACTTAAATATGAGCTAAGCTCCAAATTATCCATAAAAGCTAGCACGTTGCTTAACTAAGTAGCTAAACTCCAAAATAGCCTAAAATTCTTCAGTAAACTAAATTAGTCAAAAATTTTAACTTGTTGCTTAAATAGAAGCTAAACTCTAAATTATCCAATAAAAACTCAGTAGACAACAAATTAGCTAAAAACGTTCGCATGTTGCTAAAATATTAGCTGGACTCAAAATTAGCATAAACAACTTTAGTTGATTCCAAATTAGCCAAAAAAGTTTGCACATTGCTTAAATACTAGCTAAACTCCAAAATTGCCTAAAATTCTTAAGTAAATTAAATTATCCAATAACGTTAGCATGTTGCTAAAATAGAAGCTAAACTCCAAATTAGCCTATGAAAACCTTAGTAGATAACAAATTATCCAAAAACGTTAGCATGTTGCTAAAATAGAAGCTTATCTCAAATATTTTTAAATGACTCTTAAAGATGAAAACATGACCCATGTTTAAAGGTTTGTTGCTAATCTACTTAAAATATTGAAATTCAAAAACTTTCTCATTCATTTCTCTCAATATTTCCAAAACTATAAAGTTTATGAATATCAGAAGTACAAGCAGTAATGTCCTGAACAAGCTGAACGTTTTGATACCAAGATTGATGAAATCGGAGAAAGTGTTTTTGAGTTTGAGCAGGAGAATAATTATAATTTCAATTTATTTACATAGCCTAATATCACCAAGAAAATTAGCCTCATTGGGCTTCATGCTAGTAGTTTTACAGATCCATCAGATGTTATAGTGAATGCGGACTTGGCCATCACACAATTACTCTTAAGAGAAGTTGAAAGGCTTAATTTCCACACAGATTTAATTAACAGACATTAAACAACATTTTAGTGGAGGAAAAGTCAATCAAAATGAAAACGTGATTGCAGCTTCTTTAATAAAAACACATTCTGGGAAACGGATAGAAGCATCTCCGTGGTGCGTTCAAGGACCATGAGCAGATCTGATACCCACTCCGATGAAAATTGTGTTTTTAACATATTTTGGGATATTTTTCTGATGACGTAGGACATATATGAAGAAAATTGATCCTAAACATTAATTTCTGACTTCTGCAGTTTTCAGCCACTCCAGAGTAATATTCCCAGAGGCTAAAAATACCTAATGAAGAAGAAAAAAACATATAAGTCATACTATAAAACAAAATACACAAGTAAGAATGGAAAGTCATAGTGAAGGCAAATCTTAATCAGAGAATTATAACAATAATAGACTCTTTACACTCTTCACTACCGTTACATATGACAGCATGAGGGAAAGTCCCGGCCACAACTCAGGTGAATTTCTGATTAACTCCGGCCGCTTTGCAGAAACTACATCCTAGAAAACAATCTTTTTTTGTTTTGTTTTGGCTTTTGAAATATATCAAAAGAGGATCAGAGGGGAACTTTAAAGATTTTCAAAGCAGTAGATCTGCATGGCAGCTGGGAGGATCTGGCAAAAGGAGTGGTTTACAGTGCTGCTCAGTCCGTTTCTTAAATAAATATCATTCCAAAGACTTTACCTTTGGACCTCCTGCCATCCCGTAGTTTCCATCCCACGGCAAGAACTGTGGGTGTGAAGTGGAGGAATTATTTAACTCAATGAATGTTTGTTTTCAGCTCTGAACCACTTTTGTATTTTTAAATTCAGAGTGGTGCTTCTGTCCACTTGGACTCGTGTTTCTGTGTGGCTGCAGGTTCGTAGACTGTAATGTGGGACCCTCAGGTGGACAGGTGTCTGCAGGTTTCAGCGTAGGGGGAGTAAAGAAGCTGCTCCATATTCAACAGTATTTTTCTCCTGCTGAAAAGAACAAATCCTTGACATTTGTTCCATAACTCACATCAGCTGTTCTGTGGAAGTCTGGAAATAAAATCCTGCTTTATTTCATAAAAAACCAGAATCCTCAGTGAAACTGTTTGTTATGGAATCAATTATTCATATATTCAGACTCAGACTGGAGAGCTGATTAACTTCAAAATTAGCCTCCAATACATTTAGCAATAAAAATGCAACCACAGTACAAGCAGACATAACTCAGTCTGGATGAATGGAGGTTTTACTTAGGACTTTTCTTTTGTAATTATTTCACTAGTAAATAATCCAAAATACATTTAAAAAAATGTAATTTAAATGTCTTTTCATTTACATAAACTTTAAAAAAAATGAAGACCCTGAATGACATAAAAAATACAATGGAATCTTAAAGGCATTAAAGACATTTCTTTTTGTTTAATATTAGGATAGAATAGAAAAATTCTTAGTCTTTGATTATAAAATATTTGCACATTAGTATTAAGGTCCAGAACTCTGTGCAGAACCGTTCTCTGCATCAGTACAGCAGAAAAAAGCAAAGAAGAAACAGAAAAAAATCGGATTTGGTGCCAGAAAACTGGAAGTTCAGGACTCGGGTACAAAAGACTGATTTACATTTTTGTGAGGAAATTAGATCAAAACAAAATGTATTATTTGAATGAAAACTAAACTCTGAAAAATTATTGTTGGTGGAAAAAAAATATTTAAACATTTCATTTAAAATATCTGTATTTTTGTTTTAAATTATTTTAAAAATAGTCCCACATTTCCACATTTATTAATAACTGCACAAACTTTGTGTTTAAAAAACACAAGAGGAATGAGGATTTCTGATTTTCAAAATAACACTTTAACTTTTTATCCTTATTTTTACTGGCGTTTTTGCTTATATGTACTTTGGAATTTATAATGTAATGAACACATATTCTCTATACCAGGAACATACCATCATTATAAACTTTGTACTGTAACATCTTTTACAGATTTATCCCCAAAGTGGTTTAAAGAAACCAAAAATACAAAGAAACTCAGCAATAAATCTCCATTGGAATAAATAGTCAATTCAAACTGAAATAAGAGTTTCAACCTGATCTCTGAAATATTAGTTATGTGGAAGAAAGTCAGTAGAAAGAGTCTTTGTTTATAGAGGCGACAAAGAATGAAAAACGAGAAAATAACATTGAGGATCATATCAGTTAAATCTTTATTACAGATAAACACTGAATTTTAATTTACATTTATAATTTGCATCTCTTATAAACAGCGTTTTTTCCTTATCAAAAGGATTTATCAATAAATAGTTGTATGGAGACACAACACATTAAAATGAAGTACATTGTTCAGGAAAGTTTAACTAAATACCTGAGTGACTGAAACTTGTTCAACACTTTAAGTTTGGTGAAGAAAAAGTTTGTGAACTCGTCACAACAGGATTCACCATGAAGGAGTCAAGTTTCAGTTAAATGGAAACAAATCCATCGATGTGTAGATCAGTTTTCTGTCGTCTTCCTGTTGCTGGATTACTTCAATAATAAAAATTATATTAAAAAAATGGAACTTTGTCATAAAAAAGTTGAACTCGGGCTCCTTTTGGAACAGATAAATGTATTTATTACCAAGAATGGGAACTTCTTCCTTTGAAAGTGACCTCATCATTTGAAACTCCTGAATTAAAAGCTTTCTTTCGTTAGAAATGGATCGTTAGAGTCTGCGATAACTTTGTGGCTGTAACTCTGGTGTTTTTCTGAGCGGCTGCAGGCGTGTTCCTGCTGCTCTCTGTTCACCTCAGATCTGACGAGCTCTTCAGAGACAGGAAGTGGTGAAAGTCAAATACTTACACAGTCCTTCTCTTTGTTTACATACCACACAAGTGACATTTATTTATTGTGTAACTAGAAATATCCATCAGGATAGCAGCTGAACCCATGTCAGGTTTGCATTTGTGCTGCAGGAGCTTCTTTAGTTGGACTACAAAACCAGTAATCCCACACTGGTTTGGGTTGATCAAACCGATTAATCGATCTGAATTGATCTCAGCTTAATAGATCAATAATCGTGCAATAAAAGTAGAGATTGATCTAACACATAAAGCAAAGTCTGCTAGCTTGATGCTAACATATAATGGGATTTCCCATAGGACGGCTAATGCTAACGCTCGGTCGACCTAGACATACATTGCTGTTTAAATGAACAAAACTCAGAGACATGAATTTTGCAAACTCTTTTAAGGAAATATTTCCTAAAGTAACCATTTGTGATCTAAAACATTAGTTTTGCTCATACTTTCATCGTCTTCTGGAATAAGGTGTGATGCTATAGCCTGATCGCCACCTAGTGGCCAAACTGAAACGTCCCCCAGGAGAAGCAGAACAATAGTTGGAACTTCTCCTTTTAAAGAATCCATGTAACACTGTATGATATTAACAATCTCATTTTTATTTCACTGATACAGTTTAGAGTATGTGAACTGAATCAGATAATATGAAAATCTTTAAAACATATAGATTATTAATCTATTTCTACACAAAAGTGTGTTCATATGTAAACCATGTAAACTTAAAATTGAATTAAATTGAGTAGATCCAAAGAATTGAAAAATATCTCAATAAAATTAATTATGGATATTATTGGCGATACGAAGCCCTAATTACACATTGTTTTGGGTTCTTAAGTTCTTGCTCGGTCAGAACCTCAGTCATGCAGAGCTGCTGCATTAAAGGGGCTCTGTTATTTTAAACCTTATTTTAAAGTTGCTCTTTTTCCCAAACAGTTTTGGTTCTTTTTGTTTATGAAAAGTCAAAAATAGAATCAATGTTTGCGTTATTAAATAATTAATTGAAATGTATTTTTAGGCTGTAGAATTTCAAAGTTTTTCTTTGAACATTAACATTTCACTTTTGTCTATTTTATTAAAAATAAAAATTTGTTGGAGAAGGTGGGATTTAAAGTGTTTTTTTTTTTGTTTTTTACTTTTTTTCATTGTATGTATGTATCATTTACAGGCATGAATCAGCAAAACAAGAAACAACGATAAATAAACTTAAAACACACATTTTTGAATGTTTTTTTGTGTTAATTCAAAGCTTTAGGTGTCAAAATCTACTGTGAATTTTTCACATATTGGAACAATTTTTCCCTTTTTTTGTTGAAAATCTGCAACTATAATTGTTTTTGCTGAAAAGTCAATTTTTCCATCGAGTAAATGGTCCATATGGTCTTCACTTTAGTCATTCTTTCCGGAGGGGTCCTTAAAGTGAACATGTTAATGCTTTGAGCTTTCACGCATCAGAGCAAATAAAATTAGATATATAGCATTACCTGCGATAACACAAGTGTGAATGCTGTAAGCTGAATGTGAACGCTAAAGACGCCAAAGCTATTAGCTAAATATGCTGAAGCTGGAACTTTGCTAAAATATTAACTAAATGCCAGTTTAGCCAAAAAACTGTAAACATGTCTAAATAAGCCAAAAACAGTTAGCATAATGCTAAAATATTAGCGAAACTCAAAATTAAGCAAGAAATGGAAACATGTCTAAATTAACAAAAAAAAGTCATCCATCTTACTGCTAAAATGTTAGCTAAACTCCAAATTAAGCGAAAAACTGCAAACGTATCTAAATTAGCAAAAGGAAAAAAACAAAAACAGCTAGCATAATGCTAAAATGTTAGCTATAAGCTAAAAACAGGAAACAAGTCTAAATTATCAAAATAAAGGCACCTTTATTTTTTGGGGGAAAAAGGTAGAAAGTTTTATTGCTGCTTGACTCTGATTGTTTCCTGGATGACTTGAGTTCTTCTTAATTTGCTATTTTTAGGTTTATTTGACTGACTTTGGTCGTAGGAGACTTGAGAGAACCGGCTGTGATATTTCAAAGGTTTCCCCTTGTAAGGTCTAAACCCTGTTGCTGTCCTCCAGGTCATGGATGAGAACGGCGGTGCAGCTGTCCTCATCACACACTCTTCGCCTGCGACCCCCTCTCCCCCCCCGCTGGGACCTCAGAGCCGCCAGCCCGAAACCAAGGAAGCCCCCCGCCATTTCCAGCTGAAACAGGCCGACGACTCGCTCATCCAAGTCATCGAGAAGCTCAGCAAGATCGTCGAGAAGCAGCCCCATCGGCGGGCCGGCTTGGGGGGCCAGAAGCGGGTGCTCCACGTTGCGACTTCTGCAGGAGGGGGCGCCGCTGAGGAGGTTTCTGCCTGTAAGAAAGTCAAAAGGCAGGAGGAGGCGAGGAAAGCGGGCGCCCATGCCGACAACAACAACAACAACGGCGTGGCGGCGGGCGGGACTCAGAGGCGGACGGTGACGTGCTACCAGTGCAGCCTGTGCCCCTTCCTGTCCCAGACGCTGCCCCAGCTGAAGGAGCACCTGAAGCAGCACAACGAGCAGCACAGCGACCTCATCCTCATGTGCTCCGAGTGCCACTTTGCCTCCAGAGACCAGGCCCAGCTGGAGGCGCACGTCCGGCTGCACTTCGAGGACGGGGGGGACGTGAAGGGCGGCTCCGCACATCCAGATCAGGACGGGAAGGGGGACAGCCGGGAGCTGGTCCAGGGCTCTGTGGAGAGCTCCAGGAAGAGCTGGTACCGGTTCGAGGAGTACGGGCTGTACCGCTGCTTGATCTGCAGCTACGTCTGCACGCAGCAGCGGATGCTGAAGACCCACGCCTGGAAGCACGCCGGCCTGGTGGACTGCTCCTACCCCATTTTTGAGGACGAGGAGGCGGCCTCCATCAAGAAAGAGGCGCAGGCTCCTGCTAACAGCATGGCGCCCAGGGAGGACGTGGTCGTCCTCTCTGGTGTTCAGGATCAGAGCCTGCAGAAAGGCCCCGCCTCCTTCAAGCTGCAGCTCTGCGTGCCGCTCGCCGTCGACAACAAGGACGAAAGTCTCTCCGGGGAAAGTCCGAAAGCCTCAAAGGGCGAGGAGGATGGCGAGTTCCCCAAAGACATGAGCTCCGAGGAGCCTGCGGTGGAGGTGCAGGTGACCACGGAGGCGGAGGCCGAGCCAGAGGTGGACGGGCGGCACGGCAGCTCCTCCTCGGCGCCGGACAGCCTGCTGTCGTCGGCTCAGAAGATCATCAACAGCAGCCCCAACAGCGTGGGCCACATCAACGTGATCGTGGAGCGGCTGCCTTCAGCTGAAGACTCGGTTCTGGTGACCAAGCCGCTGCTGCTCAGCCCGGACATGGACCGGGATGAAAAAGAGGCGGAGCAAGACTACGCAGGAGAAGCTGACAGTCAGCCTGCAGGTGGCGACGTCAAACCCTCAGTCATCAAGAGCGGTGACTCTTCACGGGATGAGAACGTCCCCCCCGCCGGTCGGAAGAGGACCCACTCGGAATCTCTCCGCCTCCATTCTCTCGCCGCCGAGGCACTCGTTGCCATGCCAATGAGGATGCCGGAGCTGCCTGCCTCCGGCGCCAAAGTCAACCTGACGCCAAACGTGAAGCTTTTAGAAGCTGGAAAAAAGGCTTCTGACAGAGAGACTGCAGCCGCCCTGCTGAATCTGGAGCTCCACGGCGAGGTCAAAGAGGAGGAAGATTTATGTCCGCTCGCCGCCGGAGACGACGAGAGCCCCTCCACCAAAGCCGGCATCAGCATGTCGCTGCTCACCGTCATCGAGAGGCTCCGCGAGCGCTCGGACCAGAACGCCTCCGACGAGGACATTCTAAAGGAGCTGCGGGACAACGCGCAGTTCCAGCGCGGCGCCCTGGCCGGCGTGGTCACGGAGAACGGAGCGGAGAGCTACATGTGCAGCATTCCCGGAGCAGACGGGCTGCTGGGCGCCCCCGACGGCGGCTTGGTGGACTACATCCCCGGCAGCGAGCGGCCGTACCGGTGCCGGCTGTGTCGCTACAGCAGCTGCAACAAGGGCTACATCAAGCAGCACCTGCGCGTGCACAAGCAGAGGCCGCCGTACCAGTGTCCCATCTGTGAGCACAAGGCCTCCAGCAGCAAAGAGCTGGAGAACCACATGATCCACCACTGCAAGACCAGGACGTACCAGTGCAAGCAGTGTCCAGAAACCTTCCACTACAAGGTGAGGACTTCTGCTGATCCTTCACTCCCGTAAACCACTAGAAAACCAGAACTTTAGCTCCAGTGTTTACTTCCTTTTGACTTCTGTGATTCTTAAGCCGTTCATAAGATTAACATAATCCCATCTGATTCTGAACAACAGGTTCAAACGGATTGTGTGGCATTGTCCGTGTCAGAATCATCTGATTCACATTGATCACATTAACGGTTGAAGAGTTACTGAGGTGTTGCTGCCATCATCGACGGTTTAAAGGGTTAAAACAGTACTGCAGACTTTATTTTAGGTTTGCATCAAACGTAGAAATTTATTTGATTTAAATTGATTTAATACCTAAATTAAAAGCCATTTAATACCTGTTTGCGACAAATCACTTCAGCTCCAAGATTACTTAGATTAAGCTTTTATTTAAAGCAAAAACATACGTAATTTTATTTCATAGCAAGAAATAATTTAAGTTTTTAAGAGTTTAAGCAATTAATTGACAAAATGTAGTTTTTAAAATACTGAGAATAATGGAATTAAAGCAAAGTTATATTTTTCTGTGTAAGACAACTTTTATTTATTATTAAAGTTCCTTTCAAAATGAAATACATTCTCTGTAAAAAAAAAATCAAACCTGACATTTTCTGGCAATATAATTTGGTGCACCGTCATCGTTTTACTTCTTTTACTATCAACTATAAACCTTTTTTAAATAAATAAATAAATGTAATACAAAAATGGTATGAATTAAAAATAATACACCACTGTCAAAGTAAACTAAGCATTTTACTATCATTTAACTCTTGACACGTAAAAATAATTGAACAAACTTAAATCTGTTGGATCTGTGTGTTCTTTGCTGATAAACTCAGAGCTAAGCCCAATATTTGTCTTGAAATGTGATTTATGAATAGAGATGTTTTGCAGCAACAGTTGATCACTCAGCAGCCTCCAGAGCCAGCACATCATTAGTTGCTGCTCTGCTGTGTGAAGGGAGGAAATGAGGCAACAGAATGTGTGGAATTGAGCTCTCCAGCTGTGAGTTCATGTTTATACACGCTTTCATTCCAACACGAAGTTCTCTGTTGTTAAACGGGAAGGGATTCCTTTAAACCCTTCAAATCCCAAACAAGTCCTGTTCATTTACGGAATCATTTTGATGAGGTTAATCGTCTCCATGTAGAAACGTCTGTCTGGGAGCAGATTTACCCTTAACCCCAGATTTACCCTTAACCCCAGACTTACCCTTAACCCCAGATTTACCCTTAACCCCAGACTTACCCTTAACCCCAGACTTACCCTTAACCCCAGATTTACCCTTAACCCCAGATTTACCCTTAACCCCAGATTTACCCTTAACCCCAGATTTACCCTTCTGTGAATGTGACTGTGGTCATGTTAGTACAGCATTGAGACTCGGGCTGCCGCGACTAGTCGACTAATAAAACAGTTGACGACTAATTTAATAGTCAATTAGTCGTTACTTTATATCATGTGGAGTCAAAGTTTGGTAAAGTTGAAAATTATATTGGCATTCTGTTAGGTTTTTGGACAGTTTAGGCATTTATTAAGGTTTTTTAGGCTATTTTGGAATTTAGCTAATATTTCAGCTACATGCTAGCTGTTTTGGATAACTTGGGCTTTTTAATTTTTTTTTTTTTGGCTAATTTGGCATTTAGCTAATAATTTTAGCTGGATATCAGCTTCAGCATTTTTAGCTTTTAGCTTCTGCGATTTCAGCTATCAGCTTCAGTGTTTTTAGCTATCAGTTTCAGCATCTTCAGTGGTCAAATTCAGCTTACAGCATTCCCACTATTCACACTTATCTCAGGTAATGCTGTATATCTCAGAAAAAATAATCGGTGATTAGTCGACTATTAAAAATAATTGTTTGTGGCAGCACTAATTTCTAAATAAATGTGTATAAATGTGAATTGAACTGAATAAAAAAAAATTGGAATGGAATCGATTCAGGCTCTTGTGAATCGAATCGTTTCTGTAAATTATTATCGATACTCCGTCCTAATCCACACATATAATGATCAACAACACCGACTGATGTGTTATAAACAAATCTTTCAGTCATTCCTGGAAATTTTGTACTAAATGCTGTTAAGTTTATCAAATAATTAAACTTATTTAACAACTTTAAGCCGTGACGCCAAAAAGAAAGTTGGACTGTGTTTTATAAATAAGAGAAAGATTAAATATTTAATATTAATCAGAGATTTTTCTTCCTCAGAGTCAGTTAAGAAGTCACGACCGGGAGCACCACAGTGTCAGGGACGACGTGTCGGCCCTCACGGGGGTCGCAGAGACCGTCGTATCCGTGGAAGACGCTGACAGGGGAACAGATGAAGGTACATTTGCTGTGTGACGGTTTTGTGTTGGTGCACAGACTGAAGCTCAGACCAGATCTGTTGGATGTCCTTCCAGAAGGTAACGCGCAGAAGGTGTTTAAATGTGACGTGTGCAACTACACCAGCTCTACGTATGTCGGCGTGAGGAACCACCGGAGGATCCACAACTCTGACAAACCGTACCGGTAAGTAGTTCATAGATACATGCAGAAATGTTCTACACCAATATATCAACCTCTAAACAACTGAGGCTTCACCGGAGACACGAAATAAAAGACAAAGTCCGGTCCTGCAGATCAAAAGAGAAGCACAGATCAGGAGGCTGCTGCAGAGCCGCCGCCGTCCGCCGTCACTTGAAAGACTAATAATGATTCAGTCTGACACCTTCAGAATCACACATCCCCGGATCAATGTTTCTGTGTGGAGGAGAGACACCGTTTGAAAGGTTTCTTCTTTCATATTTATTCTGAGTTGGACCTGCTGAGACTTGCTGATGAGTGGGGGCGGAGCTTCGCCTGCTCTTTAGCTCTCTAGCTCTCTGAAAGCTGGTATCGTTGGTCACCTGTGTTCAAACACAGAAACAATTAGAGCCACTATGGAGGTTAAAGAGCCACAAGTGGCTCCAGAGTCTCAACAGATTCTCTTTCAACTGCATCTCAAACTGAAGGAGAACCTGGCTTTGGTCATGTGACCATTTCAGTGCGTTTACCGAAACGCCAAATCAGAGTTTGGGCTATGGGGTAAGATAGCTGTCAAAAAGAAACGTATTCATAAAGAAAAAGTTGTATTCTTAATAGGGCTGGGAATCACTGGGTACCTCACGATACGATACGAT
>NC_050514.1:33294511-33346046 GCF_002922805.2 Oryzias melastigma | reverse complement strand
ACTTAGCAGAAAAAAAATCAGAATTCTACTTTTAGTTTTTTTGAAAACAACTTTTCTTGTTAGCAAGCTGTCAAAAATACGTCATATGGTCAGAGACGTATACATAAGTCCCGGAACATCGATTGTTCAAACTACACATGTGTGTTAAAGTTTATTTATTAAACTAAGAAAAAACATAATACATTTTTGGAATGTTATTGATCTCATAACAAGATTTTACAAAGTTGTATTAAAAAAAGAAATGTTAAACATAAAACTAAATGTTGGATTCATATTCATATTTCTGCAAAATTTTGTCTTTATGCATTTTTTTTTTCTTTTTGACAGCAGTCGTACCCCATACTGGTGCACCAAAACCTTCAAGCGTGATCTGGACCAGAGTCCAGGATTTACAGAAAACATTAGTGGAGCCAAACATATGAATGTTTTTAATGACGGAGAAAAACTTTTATTATGATCTATAGTTTTCCATCACTTGGCTACCTTTTGTTTTCTCCCCATTTAAACAAAAAAACCCTAAAATTTTGCTGTCTCATTTGACCTTAAATTTAGAAGTAGTGCCTTTTTCAAGTTTAATTATAAAAATTTTTGGTTTTTACCATAACAGAAAATGTGAAATATTCTCCAAAAGCATCCAGACAATGATCTTACTTATAAGATTTTTTTGTTTAAAACCTACTCAAGGTTTAACTGCAATGTGTGTACAGATCCTCTAGGGGGCAGTAAAGCCTTTCTGATCCTCTGAACACACAAGTACACATTTACTTTACATTGTATTTACTGCATTTATTCAGATGTAAATAAAACTCAGTGAATGTAAACATTGAGATAACACATTTCCTCAGCGTTTCTTTGCGAAACAAACAGATGAGATTGAATCTGCTGTATGTTAATGGTTGTAATGGCTGTATGTTATGTTAACAACCTCGATATTTGAGCCGTTTTTCTTTTGATGTATTATTAAAATCTGATCATTTTTCTCAAATTTAGGATTAAGCTGATTCTTTGTTGAAAATGACTCAAAATATCTTGAATAAAAAATGTAAATAATTTAAATTAAAACAAAATTATTACGGAGACATTTAATCCAAAGATGAGACTGATCCAAATATTTATTTCAGTACTTCTATTATCTGAAAAAACACTAAAAGCTTTTTAACTTTGTCACAAGAACAGATAAAAGATGCAGATAATTCATCTCTGGAGCAGAGATTTTGTTCCATTTCGGATCATTTATGAACATTTAATGTATCACCAGAAATCTGCAAACCGAATCTTCCTTAATCAGCAAAAGTCTTTAATATTTACTGTCATTTTACAGCAGGAAGTTTAGCGTTTTAAGTCTGTCAGTTTTGTTCACAAAGGGTTTTTCGGAAGACGCTGCGCCACAGCTGATGGTCACTTCATCTGGTTTCAGACGATGCTATTCCAGACCCTCTGAATTTTCCATTTCCGATTACCCAGAATGCCGATTTCCATACACAAAATCGTCTCCGTGTTCTCTGTGAACTTTGGAGACGTGCGGAGGCTTGATGCTGATGAAAGCCGGCCTCCATCCTCATCAGCCGCACACAAAACTAAATAATACATGTGGACAAATGTTAGAAGCTGCTCTCTGTTTAGACTGCAGTGGCTGTGACCCCCCCCCACAGCTCTTTTCTTCAGTCTGAAAGCAGAGAAAGAGAATCTGCCGGCTGCAGCAGATCTAGTTTGTTTTCTTTTTTCCCTCCAGCTGCTCTCAGACCGAGCGGTCTCCGCCGTGACCTTGGCTTCAGATTTGAAAATGAAAAACTTTTGGAATTGCAGAAAGTTCGGCGTGTGCCTTCAGAACCGTGATGTTTTTTTTTTTTCCTGCCCTCTAATCGTTTTCCACAGCTCCAGAAGCATTTCGCCCTTCAGGGCCGCTTGATTTCTGCACTGACCGCTCCGCCAGCAGATTACAGCTGTTGAGTTTCTGATGAATTTCTCCCTCCTTGAACTGTTGGGCTGGAATGGCAACGCTGGGAATTTTCCTGCAGCTTTAAGCCCTTCATAAACCCAAACACGCAGAAGACCGATTTGGGGGAAAAAAAGCTCTCAATAAAGCGAAAGGCTCAAAAACTCGAATGTTGTTCCTCCTCCAAACCAGTGTTTGCCTTCAAAGCTACGACGTCTTTAAACATCCCCGGAGAAAGGCTGATTTACAGTTTCCTTAAAGGAGCAGTTTCCTCTGTTCTGCTGTAAATCCCAGGCCTCCCTGCAGGCCGCGAGCTCGAAGCGCCGCCGCCATGACCTCGCTCTGCAGCTTAAGTGGCTCCTCCGTCCTCACGTTCTCTCTGCTTTCCAGCTGCTGCAGCTGCGACTTCGCCACCACCAACATGAACAGCCTGAAGAGTCACATGAGGAGGCACCCCCAGGGCCATCAGGCGGTGCAGCTGCTGGAGCAGTACAGGTGAGGAGACGATCGGAGGTCTTCTGGGCGGAGTCTTCGTGTCAAACGGCTTCACTTCTGAGGAACAGGCTGATTGCTGATTTCCACTTCACTTTCTTTAGTGATGCTTTAGAGAAAATCTACATGAACGCAACTTTGAGTGTTCAGGATTAATTAACTTTATTCAACTTGAGCCGATTTTGCATCATTTTTTAGAGTAGCAGACACCAAAAAATGCTGTGAAATTTAGTTTAAAAAAAACTGCTGAAAAAGCAGAAACACAGACAAGTCAGACTAATAAACAGGTTTATTAAGTGTACACGTCTTTATGACACATTTCATCTATTTATCTACTCTAACATGCATGTATTCTATGGAAAATGTTGAGATCAACCAGTTTTTTATTCACAAAGAAATGTTATGTTGCAAACGAGAATACAGAGTCTTAAATTATAAAAAACATATATATAGTCACACCTCTCTTACCATCATTTATTTTTCCATAAAGATTCCCAATTTCTCAATAACAAGGATTTGTCATTAAGAGATATAAAAACATGGACAGTAAAGAATTTATTAAGTGGTTGTGTTTAAATTATTTACTCATACAGCACATTTTTTTGCAACAAAAGGACCTTACATGACAAAAAAAATCAAGTTATAGTAAGTCCTCATCTCCTTCACACTGTAGTTTATTTTACCTAAAACCTACAAATTTTCTACCTCTGTTTGTCTTTAGTTTAAATACAGTAATTTAGCCGTCATTCAACATGTTGATCTGCAGGAATTCTCCTCAGAAATCCTTCATTCAAACTCTGATCAGGAGTGTAGAAGTTTTTGTAGAGTTTGTGTTGGTTTCTGGTGGAGTGGATGAAACTCAGATGTTTACTGATGCAACGATTGCGTATATTTATAGGTTCAGCAGCGATGGTGTTCCTCCGTGATTCTGTAAATTATGAACAAACTTTAAGACAAAACTGATGGATAAACAAGAACATGTGACCTCTGTTTTTGTTAGGATAAAGTCGTGTCGCTGCATCTTCTCCTGACCATGAGAAGTTTTCCCATTAACACTTCGTCTCTGGTAGTGCTGCCACAAACTATTATTTCAATAGTCGACTAATCACCGATTATTTTTTCAGATTAGTCGACTAATCAGATCATGTGCAAACTAGATGCAAAGCACACATCTTAACCATCATTAGCTTTAAACTAACTAAAGACTAGATATATAGCATTACCTGTGATAATACTAGTGTGAATGCTGTAAGCTGAATTTGACCGCTAAAGATGCTGAAATTGATGGCTGGAAACGCTGAAGCTAATAGATAAAAATGCTGAAGCTAATACCTAAAAAGGCTGAAGCTGATAGCCAGCTAAAATATTAGTTAAATGCTAAATTAACCTAAAAGACAAACAAATAAAAAATCCTAACTTAGCCAAAGCAGCTAGCTTGCAGCTGAAATATTATCCTAACTCCAAAATAGCTTAAAAAAAAAAGCCTAAATTAGCCAAAACAACTAGCATGTAGCTGAAATATTAGCATAGCTCCAAATTAGCCTAAAAAAACTGAAGAAAATCCTTAATTAGCCAAACAGCTAGCATGCAGCTGAAATATTAGCTAAACTCCATAATAGCCTAAAAAAACCTTAAAACATACCAAAATGGTCCAAAAAGCTAACAGAATACAACTTTACTACACTCTGACTCAATATAATATAAAGTAACGACTAATCGACTATTAAATTAGTCGTCAACTATTTTAATAGTCGATTAGTCGACCAATCACAGCAGCTCTACTCTCTGGTAAATATTGTTTAAAACCTCCACTTCCCCCCATGGTAACTGCATCTCCCCCCGGCAGGTGTTCTCTGTGTGGATATGTCTGCAGTCACCCCCCGTCTCTAAAGTCCCACATGTGGAAACATGCCGGAGACCAGAACTACAACTACGAGCAGGTCAACAAAGCCATCAACGAGGCCATCTCCCAGAGCAGCCGGTGAGTGTCCCGAGCGACTCGGCCTCGATCGTTACAGATGTCCCTCACTCTAGTGTTTAAAGGTGCATTCATTAAGGTGGAACTCCATCATCCTTTGGATTTTGATAAACTGCAGAGTCAATTTAAGACAAAACCAGTTCACTTTTTAAAGTTGTATACCAAAATTATTTGCTTTTATTTATGAAAACAAGAGATTTCAATAGCACAAAAATAAAAGTTTTCATTTAAAAAAGCAAAACTCTATAAATTGCTTTGAACAGAAATGGAACCATAAAGTTATTAAATTGATTATTGGTTGAAAATTGATTCAAGTTTCAGCCAAAGAAAAGTTCAAACAGCTGCTCATAAACTGGCCTGTACTGTAACTATTATTTACTCTTTTATTAGAGCAACAATAGCAGTAATAAAGTCCAGAACAAAATCAGCATTATTTCTAAAACATAGTTCTCTGACATGTTGCATCTGTTTCAGATTATAAATTAAGGTTTTACTGAAACCAAACTGAGTTTTTGTGTGATTGATATTCAGGGTTCTGCAGCAGCAGCTCATCTCTGTTTTCCCTCCACCCATTTCCCTGCTGCTGCATTGCAGTGTTTCACTCCGAGAATGTGTTTGTGTGTGCAGACAGAAGCTCCACATCAAACCAACATACAGGAAATAAAATAAAGCAGCAAAACGTTTGATGTTTTGAGGAAAAGCTCCAAACCGCTGTGAGCCTCCATCAGCTCCTCATCCAGAACAAAGTTCAGCTCCGAGCACGTCAGCTGGACGGCAAACAGTCTTTAGTAAGCGGAGCGCGCTTTTGTTTTTTATTTGAACTCATTATTGTTGCATTTTTAAGTGAACTCCTGCCGTCAGGAGAACCGTGTCTGGATTAAAGCTCCAGGTGACGGGGAATACCTGCATGTGTGGGTAAGTCAGAAGTGAGGTGTTCTCTCAACGGAAACAGAGGTCAGAGGTCATCAAATTATGGTTCTGTTGAAATCAGCTCTTAAAGTGAACTTTGCTGCTGATTAGCTAATTTATCAGCTACAGTTGTTTTGGCTAACTTGAGTTTTTTTGTTTTAGTTTTTTATGCTAATTTGGCATTTAGCTAATATTTTAGCATTTTCACATATCAGCGTTTTTAGCTGGATGATAGCATCCTCAGCTATCATCACTTGCATCTTTAGATGCTAAATTCAGCTTACATTATGTCTTAAAACATGTGGGAAAAGCCTGAAACTGTCCAGACGTGTCATCTTCAATGAGGGAAGAAAAAACTGTTAATTTTAGCTACTTTGTTGTTTTGAAAATTATTTTTGGAAAAGGGGGAATTCTGGGACTTTCTTATACATGAGGTTTATGATCTCGTCTCTTTTGACCCTCAGAGCTCCTCATAAGTTGGCTGCAGTGGTGGAGTCTGCAGCCGAGGGTCCGGCTGGGGCTCCGCCCCCAAAGGAAATGCTCAAACTGGACCCCCCCTCGCCGCTCCCACCAGCCGGTCTCCCCGCCGACGGCGCCTCAGGCTTCCCCGCAGACTCTTCGCCGTGCATCCAGGAAGCTCCGCCCCCCCAGCAGAAGGACCCCGAACAGTCCAAAAGCTGCCCGTGCACCGGCCCGCCGCCCCCCACCCCCACCATGGAGTACTGCGTCCTGCTGTTCTGCTGCTGCATCTGCGGCTTCGAATCCACCAGCAAGGAGCGGCTGATGGAGCACATGAAGGAGCACGAGGGCGCCATCATCAGCATCATCCTCAACAAGGAGCAGCAGGCGGAGCCCCAACCCAGCCTGCAGAGAGCTCAGTGAGCCCCCCAGGACCGACCGGAGTCCAACCCCGCAGTCCGACACCGCTTCAGATGAAGGAGCTTTGACCCAAGTAGGAGTCTGTCATACCTCAGCAGCACACAGCGCCTCCTGGCTGTAAGGCAGCTCTTTATCGCTACTGTAATATTTAATGTATTTAATCCAAGTCGGTCCAGGCTCAAACCTAGTAAAGGAGGTACAAACTCTCCGTATGAACATCGCCTCAGATTTATCCGTTTATTTCAGCGTTTCCGTTTGCAGATTTGAATCCGGAGCTTCTTGTATAAAACAAACTTCAGCGGACAGTTTTAGACGTTGTGGACGAACCGGAGGAGCTGCTTCCACCTCACCTGCTGCTGCTTTCAAGAACTTTTCTACAAAAGAAGACGAAAAAGGGAAGAAACTTTCTAACCGAATGGTGCCAAGTTTGTGGAGAGGAAGACAGAGTAGAGAGAATGTCACCTGTGATGCGGTGCTCATTTTAAGCTTTTTTATATGCATATATTCAGTCTGTTTTTTATGTCGTGAATAGGAATGTTTGTAATCTAATCTCTGGTGTCGAGCAAACTTGAATGGATTATTGTCCCTGATGAACATGACTGACTGAAGATGCAGAGATGGAGACTATTCATTTCTTTGAGGACGTGATCTCTGAGTCTTCTCACCGATTGAGCGAAAGCAGCCGTTAAAAACCAGATAAAATCTGCACAGATTACAGAGGAAACCTCAATCCATAAACGTTTCATCCGCCAGGATTCTCTGCTGGGAGAACGGCTGGCAGAAAATCTTAGAAATTCCTCCTAAAATGTGGAACGGTGACAGAATAAAGGGCAGGAACAGCAAAACGCTCGCCATAGACGAACAGCGCCCTCTACTGAACAAGTTGGGACGTTTTTGGGTGAAATTTTTGCAGTTTTAAAACTTTTGGTTGCCAAAAGTATGGGGTAAAATAACTGTCAAAAGAAACATATTCATAAAAAAATTTTATTCATAAATACAAATATATGAATTGAAATGTGTTCACAAATTAATATTTAGTGCACAACTTCCAGAAAAAATATAAATCCAACATTTAATTTGACATTAAACATGTGTCTGTAGAATACAACTTTTCTTTGATTTGATATATTTTTCTTTGTTTTAAACATGACTTTGACTTTTCTTTGTCTTGAAAATGACTATTTTTGTTTTGAATATGACTTTCTCCTGTTAACAAACTGTCAAAAACAGGTCACGGGCATGCACATCGAGTCAGGGTGTGATGCTATGGTACGTTCTCCCTGCCAGAATGCGTTTCCTCGCTCTGAGGCATTGTTGATTTGATTAAATATTGGATGAAGATTAAACTTTATTTAAAGTTAAACAGCATCATGACCCCAAACTCTCATCCCAAACAGAAAAATATCCCTTTTCTGACTAAATAAATTGTGCACAGCTTCGTTTCTTTTCGACAGCTATCTTACTCCATACAAAAGAGTCAGTTTTACTATTTTTGTACACCCCCCACTCTGTTTAGCGCTTAGCGGCTCGGCTGTAATGACATCGATTGGCATTGGGAAATCTTTATTACCAAACATCTGTTTGGCGAGAAACGAGGACATTTGCTGGTGAAAATCTGCTTCTAAAAGGTACTTTGTTCAACCGTTGTTCAAAAGTACTTTTAAAATAAAGATGGACCAGCAGAAAATATACTTTTTACTGCACAATTTACTGTAGAAAAGTATCCGTTTCGTTACCCCTCCCCCTCTCAAAATGCAGTGGGGGGAGGGGTTTCTGACAAAACTGACAAAAAGGAGGAAAAAATGTTCCTGCAAGAATCAAATATCGCTTTTATATTATTAACAGAAACAAAAAGGAAAATATGAGTCGATTAATTTCAGTCCACAGGTTGTCCAACGGTTTTCATCGTGTGAGTAAACGGGTTAATCTGGATGAAGATGAAACTTTAGCTGAAGCTAGCTAACAGCATCATGACCCAAAACTCTCATCCTGAACAGAAAAGTCACCACTTTTCTGCCTGTTGATGCAATTTTAATTTTTTAAAAATACAAGTTAAAACAAATATATTTTTAAATTTGCAGTTTGGGTGAAAATTCATAATTAAATCTCTGATAGATTCTTTAGATCTAAAAAACAGAACTGGATGTTTTCACTGTGGCGTCAAATCAGGATCAGCTTAAAGTGAACGAAAAACCAGATTGTACATTTAAAAAAAATGAAAACTTTTGAATTTAAGAGCACAATGTAAACTAAAAAGAAATAGAATAATAAAAATGATGCTAATCTGATGTGGATTACAGTAGTGATAATACTCATCATCCAGATGTCAATCATGTCTCTGTAGCCAATTGGCTCAAAGCCCCGCCCCCACGTGAAATATAAATAAAAAATTCAGCAATGAAATTGTAAATTAAGATCTGAAAACAAGGAGGGTCGGAAACCAAAAAATAGAAAACTAAAAATACAAAACAGCAACTATTGCAAATAAAAGCATCTTGTTTTTATCTGGTAACAATTTTAGATTTATTGGTTTATTTTTATATTTTTTTGTTTTCAGATAGTATTTTAGTATTTCTTCCAAGTTTACAATTTGTGCTTCAAGATTAAAACTTATTTTTCTCCAAATTTACAATCTAGTCATTCACTTCATCCTGATTTGACCCCATATGTTTTCAATTGAAATCTTTTGGTATTTTCTGCATTCAGTTGCTCTTTTTTTCATAGTTCCATCCCACCGGATTTAAACTTCATAATGTGCCATATTTATAAAAGTATCCCTGACTCCTATATTCATTTTTTGTGCCTTTTTTTTTAATTTAAAGATTCATTTGCAAGTGTCCGCCTACTTTTGACAAATTCAAGCTTCTTGAAAGTGGTTTTGAATTGTATTGTTGTTTTGCCAGTGAACCCCAGTAGTTTTTTAAATTAGAAATGTGGAGGAATCCAAACAACAAACCAAGTTGGCCCTTTAGGTGTCTTCTGCTTGAACACTTTATATGTCGTTTATATGATATAGAATCTTAAAACTGACTTTTCTTCAAAAGAAACCATATATTTTTAAAGAATTTGTTGAAAAAGAAAAAAAATCCAGTTTTAAACGGAATGTTAGTTGTGTATTTAAGGGAAGAATTGTTTTTTTTCTAAGCTAAAGGCATCCAAACCATCAGTGTGCATTGAAACCAAAGGAGGTGGAGGTGAGGAGGCAGATTGGTGTATTTTTATGCTCGTTTTTGTAAAGCAGATGAAACTGTGTCAGAATGTGACGGGACAGCGGCTTTGTGCTGATTTATATTTGGAACTTCAAAAGCTGCAGCATCGACTGTGTATTTTTTGGAAATAAAAAGGTTTAAATAAATCAATCGACTTGTCTTTGATTTGTTTTAGACTTGATTTTAAGAAATATAAATGTTCATGTCTGAGCAGCAGGTTTTAATGTTCAAAAGCAAATAACAAAATATAAAGGTGATTTCAGGAGACCTCACTCTGGTCGGGGTTCAAACATCTCAAACTCTAAATTACAAACTTCATTACTTAAATTTACTTTTTAATTTTATTTCATACTTATGAGGTTTAATTTTCAGAAATGAACTAATTTTCTTAGTTAATGCATTTCAGTTTTTACATTTGAGTTTCTCCAGTAGAATTTTTAACGGACTTAAGACTTTGAATGGACTTTAAGTTTTTATCCTGTTAAAGGGAAATCTATGCCTCCATAAGAGGATCTCTTTACCAGGATTTCAGTCTGTTTAAATAAAGGAGAAGCTAATTCTTTTGTTCCTTTATGCTAATAAACATTTGGGAGAGCTTAAATCTAGACCTGTATAGTGTTTTTGTATTGACCTTTTTCAATGATATTCAAACTTTATTGTACGAGAACAAAGCCCTGTGGAACACCATAACTGATAGCAGTCAGAAAAACTTTTTACCTATTTTTAGTTTTCGAAACAACAAAAAAGTTAAATATGAAAATCTTTAGCTTAAAAAAATAGCATCTATAATTACCAGGCCAGATATGTTGTTCAGATTTTTTTAACGATCTTTTTTGGTTCAGGACAGGTTTTTCTTCAATAAGAAATTGGCGCCTAAATTGAGTCGATAAAGTAAATATTTGAACCGTGAAGGTCAGCTTTATCTCATACTTGTGAGTACAGTGTAGTGTTTTTGTGGAGACTTTTTAAAATAATATAATAATAGTCGGAACAACTATTACCTGATTTTGTTTTTCAAAAACAACTAAAAAGTGAAATGTGAAAATGTTGCACTTAAAATACTAACATCTATCATTACCAGCCCACATATTTTTTGACATTTTAATGACGACAGCTTTTTCTTCTATAAGAAATTTGCTTCTAAATTGAGTCGATTAAATAAATATTTGAGCCCTAAAGGTCAGCATCATCTGATATTTGTGAGGATGATATATTGTGTTTTTGTTTAAGCCCCTTTTTTAATTATATTCAAACTTTATTGGTGCGAGAACAAAGCCCTGTGGAACACCACAATTGATAGCAATCGGAACACCTTTGCACCTGTTTTTCTTTTTCAAAAACAACTAAAAAGTGAAAAATTTAAATGTTCAGCTTAAAAGTGTATCTGTCATTTCCAGGCCATATATTTTTTTCCCAGATTTTTTTAATGATCTTTTTGGCTCAAGACAGCTTTTTCTTCGATAAGAAATTGGCACCTGAAGTAAATATTTGAACCGTAAAGGTCAGCATCGTCTCATGTTTGAGAGGAGGACAGTTTGTGTTTATTTTTCCCTAATGATGAGTTTTGATTGACGTTTTCCATTAAGAGTCTGCGAGGCAGCGTATTAAGCTGTAGAGAGAATTCAAATGTCGTGTTTGTGGAGCATCTCAAAGCTCTCTTTTGAGAGGAAAAAAAAAACAGGAAATCAATAAGACTTTACTCTCAGTCAAAGAAAGTAAATGATCTCCTCGACTTCACACAAGTGCAGATCTCTTGTCTTTTATATGAAAGAAAAAACATCACCCTGCTCTGTTTCGTCAAAGGATCAAGTTTTCGACCCAAACCGGTTAAGGACTCTCCACCAAAGTGGAGATGAAGGTGAAAGAAATGAGGCGAGCTGGGCTGAAGCGTGTGCGTCTCATCAGCAGTCTGCTTCCACCTCAGTGGCTGAATCCGATTTTCTCGCTCCGTGAGCCTTGTTTTGTGTCAAAAGTGTGTGAGGAGGACGAGGATTTTCAGCCCCATGCTGGTTAGAGGGAGCCCAATTGGGCACAGAGGGAGGGAGATGAAGGTTATCTTTAACAGGGCACCCTCCATCCCTCCATCCCTCCATCCTGTCCAAAAAGAGAGACAAATCTCACAAAGAGAAGGTGCAGCTTCCAGATTTAAAAAACAGTTTTTTCTCCCGCTGATAATCCCTTTTGTCAATAAGAGTCGAGCCAATTTATTTTCTGAACCTCTTTGATGATCTTCGGGTCTCTTGTTAAGCTCTTTCCACCTGAATAACTTTAGCCTGCTTCCACTCGACCTGCTTCCTGTCTTACGGATGTTTGAGGTGTTAAAAAGCAGCGTCTCTGATCTCAGAAGAACGTCGAAGGATCATTTATTTGTCACACTGTCAGCAGGAATGAGGATTCCTACTTCACACGTCCACGTCTGAGGAAACTCCCTGAGGACATCTTGGGTTTCTTGAGTTCATCGTCCTCTGTTAACGCTGGGATGCTCCCCGAGTTCCTTCTCCATCAGAACGATCTGTAATGATTACTGAAACGTTTACAGTCACTATGGTATTAATTTTCTTTATTTGAGCCAAAATATGTAGCAATGATTACAGGATTATTGTAATTATGTGTTCTAAAGATAATCAATGAGTATTACATATCTGTTACAAGATGTATGATTGATGTTACTGTTTACTGAAATAATGTTTGATGAGATTAATCAATAATCAACAAGAACTTCACTTTACTATTGGGAATTACATAATTACATAATTATGCAAAACAGTAAAATTAAGTAGGAGTGGGATTATATAAATTCGCCTGTTCCTACTCCTTTTCAACCAATCAATCAAACTACTGACTTTAGTTAATTATCACAAAAAATCAATTCTATTTTCTGATCAATGCATTTAATTGTTTCTGTAATGAGTTTGAAATAATTGTGTTTTGTCCTGTATTTTTCAATCTATGCTTGAAATAAACCAATCAATCAATCAATCAGTCAATTAATCAATCAATCAGCGACTGAAATCAACCCAAACCGCCTTGAAACCACATCAGATTTCCACTTCCTTCACTGGTTAGTCTGTTTGCTTTCACACTGTTACTGAACCGGCAAAACGCTTCTAGAGGGAGAAAAATAGCAGAATTCTGAGATTAAATTTTAAAAAGCAGAGTTTGCAGAAAAAAATTGAAATTTCTGAGATTAAAGTCAAAACTTTGTGAAAAGTCCGAATTCTGCGGGGAAAAAGGACAAAATTCTGAGATTAAAATCAGAATTCCAAGAATAACAATCAGAGTTATGAAATTAAAGTTAGAATTCTTAGATTAAAGACCTAAATCTGAGATTTAGCCAGAATTTGGGGAATCATTTCATAATTCTGAGATTAAAGTCAGTATTCCAAGAATAAATAAATCAATAAATTATGAAATTCCAGTCATAATTTTAAGATTAAAGTCGTAATCTCGAGATTAAAGTCAGCATTCTGGGGATGAAATCAGAATTCTGAGATTAAATTCACAATTCTGAGTTAAAAGTTGGAATTCTGAGATTAAAGTTTCCATTCTATGAATAAAAAAGGCAGATTTATGAAATTCAAGTCAGAATTTTGAGATTAAAGTTAGAATTCTCAGATTAAATAACTAAATCTGAGATTAAACTCAAAATGCTGAGGTAAAAATTAGAATTCTAAAATTAAAATCTGAATTCTTAGAATAAAATCATAATTTTGAGATTAAAATCATAGCTCTGAGATTAAAGTCAGAATTCCAAAAAAAAAAAATCAGAATTCTGAAATTCAAGTCAGAGTCCTGGAATAAAAGTTAGAGTTCTTTTTAGCCTTTCATTTCATTTTTTTTATAAGGACTTGATTCTAATAGAAGAGACTTGAAGCGTTTTCTTAAAAAAAAAAAAAGTCAATAAATAAAGATTTTTCTTAGATTGAAATGACTCGCTGCCCTCGCGCTTTTATTCTGAAGGCCACCTTCCGCTGGAGTTCCGGTTTGGCGCGTGAGTGCCGCAGAAGCGGAGCTGCAACTGGGAGCATACGGAGAGAAAGGTGGAGGAGAAGCTAGAGAAAGAGGCAGATTGAGGAGTTAGGAGACAGAGAGGAGAGAGGAGGAGGTGGAGGACAGCTGTGGAGCGTCCAGCCCGCCTGGAGGTTCGTGAACGCACCGTCGTTTTCGTTGCTAAGAGACAAACTCCACCGCGAATAACGGCGGTGGTTTTTCTTGACGTAAAACGCTCATTCTGTCAAAAATATCGATCTGTTCGTCCGTGTCACACAACACATGTTTAGGATGAACCTCATGAGCCGCATCTGTCCAGCATCATCACCGGCAGATTATTTATGTTTTTCATCTAAAATGGCAGATTTTCATGAATCTGGGTTCATCAATCTTCATTGACATTTCTAGAATCCAACAACAACGCGAGCCGGAGGTCCTCGGCGAGCGGGCGCGTGCATCCCAGCGCGTGCATCCCTGCTATCAGCGACGGAGGCAAAGGTTGCAGACACAGGAAAACAAACCGCGGCGTTCGCTCGGGCTGCAGCCGCGTGCAGGGCGGCGCGTGCGCACGGATCCGTGTCAGACGGACAGCAGGCCGCCTCCCAACAACATGACCACCCTGCGACACAGGAGGGCCAGCAGAGGGAAGGAGCCAGCTGCTGCTGAAGTGCAGCCGCAGCAGCACTCCAACTGTTGCACCCACCACCACCACCCGGACGGCAGCCTGCAGGGTGAGTCCCCCCCATGACAGTGCACGAGCTCATGCAGATGCTGCACCAATAACAGCTGTCAGGTACCTCTCTGGTGCACAGGTGAGCATCTATGAAGTGTTAGGCCACGCCCCTCGACTCCATCAATACAAGCTTCTCTAAAACCATGGGTCACAATTCTTAGAGTCTATCATTATGTTAAAGTCTCCTCCAATCATCTTGTGATCTATTTTCTACGGTTCCCACGTCTTTAGGGTTTTTTTCTAGGATATAGTTTCTGCAGAGCGGCAGTAGAAATTCACCTCTGTCTGAGTTGTGGGCGGGGCCATTGTTGCACAGCCCCACTTCCTTCCCCTCCCTGTTGCTGAGAGCTCTCTGTTTACATGCTCTCCCACTAGCTTACAGCCCCCAACCTAATATACAACAAAAATGGCGACCAATATTGGAGCAACTCAGCCGAACAGTTTAGATCCAGGAAAACAAAGACGTACATGGATCTGTTTGTCTGCCAGTGTATGTTCTACATCACAATTACAATCTTTTTCAAATGTCATTTTTTTCGTCTGGTCCTGATTCACAACAGTTTGAATAATTAGATACTAAAAGAAATACAATTTTAAGCTCAATTGTCTTGATTTATGTCTTCCATCTTTAGAAAAATACCACAAGAACGTTAAAAAACATTTTTATCTGAGGTTCTGTTACATCATTTGAGTGAATATTTTTGGTAAAAAAAAGTGAATGATTAAGAGAAGCTAGAACAATGTTGATTTTTTTTATGATAATAAGCAACGTATTTTGAAATTATTTTTCACCAATGTTAATTTTTTTCAAATCCATGATTTTTCCTCATTAAAAACATACCTTTAATGAAAAAAAGTTGATTTAGGGTTTGGTTTCCCTCTAAGGTTTTAAAATGTGTTGAATTCAGCAACAAGGATGTGACAAATCCTAACAGAAAGTTATGAAACGAAACATCTAAACAACACGAGAAAACCAGCAGCTCAAACAAACAGATGAGGAGGCCACATGAATGTACTGGTGCATGTTTTACCCAGAGACCAGAAGAGAAGCAGGTATCTCTTTTTGAAGACACAAAAACATGCTTCATCTGTAAATCAAGATGTCTTCCAGTCTACTTCTAATTCACGCTGAAGGACAGCAACAAAGCTAGAGTTTCTCCAGGACTACCTCTGTAGATCATCTCAGCTGCGTCTTTTTTTGTGCTCAAATGTTGTGTCTGTGTTCCTGCAGGTGATTGGTCGTGGGGTTCGATAATCTGGACGTCCGTTGGCTTGTCGGTTTCGGTTGGACTGGGTCTGCTGTGCTGCATCTACGTGGCTACGCTGCACGAGAACGACCTGTGGTTCTCCAACATCAAGGTACGTGTCTTCACTTTGAGTACAGTTCTGTCATTCTGAGCTTCTCCTCGTATTGTTAGTTCTGGGGCTGCTGATGCCCACAGCTGTGTTTCTGATGCGCTGATGACAAGCCATTAGCCACGAAGACATTTTCACATCGACCAGCAGGTTTGGGGGAACAAATGAGTCTGGATCGTGTGGCTGTCAGCTGTTAGAGCCACGAAGGTGCAGTTTATATGGAGGCTAATGCAGAAAGGAGGAGGAGTGTTTGTGTGACATTAGCAGCAGGAAAACTTAACTATTCATCAGAACAAAGCTTTATGAGAAACATTTTATTTCATACATTTGTGTTTTTCTCCTGCTCACAGGTTACTGTTCCAAAGTGAAATACTAAGTTTGAAACCAGAAGTTGATTCTTGCAGTTTCACATCAGCGCCTCGGCTCCATGCTTGTAGAGCTCAGCAGTCAGCGCCGTTTTAATGTCCAAATTCCCTCACTACTCCCTAATGCTACATTCTACAAATTCGTGCTTCAAATTCGAAATGTTGAGTGAGTATTTTGGGTTTGTATGTTCTGGAGAGCTCTACAGAGGCGCCAGCGAGCACATGGACGTGTCTGGGTTCACCAGATCCTTCAGAGTCTCTCCTGATGCGGTGAACTTCACTCCTAGGGTTGACCTGCACCTGTCAGCTCCGTCTGTTTGTGGCACCGTTTGAACATTAACCCAAGAATAAGAATAAAACTGGGGGATCTTTTTATTATTGTCTTGATGAAAACAAAAACATTGTGTCTGTACACTAACTTAACATTGAAACTTGACGCCTCTGCCACACGAACCATGTCAGGCAGGAGTGACCAGGACCCCTAAAGAAGATTTAGTGTAGGACTACCCAGTGCTCTGGATTTGAACAATTTAATGAAAGTTATTTATGTGTTTAATGATAAAAACGTGAATGATTTATAAAAAATAAATGTAAGTATTTTTTTTCAAATGAAAAATTGTTCAAAACAATCCATTGTGGTCTATATTTGTTAGACTAGTCAGCATCGATGCACACTCGTTTTTTGCAGAGACTTCTGGGAAGATTCCAGGGCTAGATTGTGGAATTGTTGATTCGAACACCCTGATAAAATTGAATGCCCTAATAGTGGAAAAAATAGTGAGGAAATTCAGACAGAACCTCAATTTATAGCAAATTTTCTGTAAAAAGCGAGCCGACCACGACCTAGAAGACAAGCCCAGTGACTAATGAAATCAAAAAAGGACTTGAGGAGTTGAAGAAGGACGTGACGGTCATTAAAATCCATTAAAACAGCTACTGGAGCTTAATTTACAACTTTCAGAGCTAACTGACGAAATAAGGAGACTTCTAGCCCAGAATGCAACAATATGAATATACTCGAGAAACTAGTGGACGACTTGGAACAACAGAAGATCAGCTAGAAAAACTGCATTACATCCAATAATTCTATTTTTTGCTGAAAGTAGTCACTGAAAAAAAAGAAAGTAGTCACTGAAGATGCTGAAGCTTTTTGTTGAAAAACCATTTGCAAAATGTTGAAGTTGCTCAAAGACTGTAAATTTGTTAAAGAACTATGAAAGAGCGCTGAAGTTGACCTACATTTCTGAAAAATTTGTGGTAAAATTGCTTAAAAATCCCTAAAACATGCCAGTTTTGCAAAATATTAAGTGTGTTGATTAAATATGAGCTAATCTCCAAATTAGCATGAAAAACCTTAGATGGCAAATTAGCCAAAAAGCTAGGTCGTTGCTTAAATACTAGATAAACTCCAAAATAATCTAAAATTCCTCCGTAAACTAAAATAGTCAAAATGTTAGCCTGTTGCTAAAATATTAGCCAAACTTCAAATTAGCATGAAAAAAACTCAGTAGATGCCAAATTACCCAAGTAGCACATTGCTTAAATGCTAGTTAAACTCCAAAATGGCCTAACATAATCATGTTGCTAAAATAGAAGTTAAACACTAAATTAGCCTTAAAAACCCAAGTAGATAACAAATTAGCCAAAAAACGTTAGCATGTTGCTAAAATATTAGCTAAACTCCAATTTATTTTAAATTACTCTAAAAGATGAAAACATAGCCCATGAATATATTTAAAGGTTGGTTGCTAACCTGCTTAAAATGTTTAAATTTGAAGACGCTCTCATTCATTTCCTATGGGGAATATTTTGCTCAATATTTCAAAAACTATAAAGTTTATAAATACCAGATATACAAGCGTCTGTCCTGATATCCTCCAAAAACCACAGAGGGCTCGAATCTTTAAATCTAGTCTAGTGTCCGCTGCTCCACAGCCCATGGAGCTCATGATGTACTAAATTTAGATGTAAAAAAAGAAGTTTACGCGCTTCAGAATTCATGCCATCTATGGTACTTAGTTTAAAAAAAAAACTCAAGCAGGCTCTTTAAAGGAGTAACAGCAGTTTTTTTATTAGTGTTGTCAGCCGTATTGAATCTGATCCTCATTAAAGCCTTTTTTATTGGTGGATTCTCATCATCATCATGTGCTGGCAAAGAGCACTTAGGTTCTGCTGGTTGAGTTCTTCATAAGTGAAGTTTGGGATCTTGTGAGAAGTTTTTATCTCACTTCAAATGGATTCAAATAAAAAATAACCTCAGGTGTATATCAGGTGTTTTCATTGAAGTGGTCAATAAAACATGTCGGACTGTTTCTCCTGCTGTATTTCATGGCAGATACTTTCACCGCCTCAACAACACAAGATCCAGTACAATAGTCCACACATGAGTGTCCCACCAGGCCAAGCACTTCTTATTTTCTGATGAGATTGTCCAATCTCATCTCCACAGCCCTTGTGATCTGCTGAAGTCCTATGTTGGGGTTTCTTGGGGGTCTTGGTGTGGGTCTGGAGTTGGCCAATACTTACAACAGCTGGGCAGTGGCTTGTGCCACGTTTGGGGCTGTGGGATGCTTGTGTGGGTGGTGCCTTGTGCTGGACTTTGGGGGTTGGCTAAGATTGACACTTTTTGTACTGCCTCTGTTCTCTGCTGGAGTCTTAGAGGGTCAGGTTGGTGGTCTGCCTGGAGTCCAAGGTGGGCTTTTCTTGGGTGGCCCTGGTTTGTGGTGGGGGCTCAGAACTCCCAGGTGCTCTACCTGTGGCATGACTGTGTCACTAGCTGGGCCTGGTGGGTCGCTTAGATGGGTAGACTATTGTACTGGATCTTGGGCACGGTAGAGTACTGTTCTTGCTCAATACCTGCTCTACCTGTGGCATGGATGTAGACCCCCAAACTCGTCAGAATCTAACTAGTGTTTGGGTCCAATAAACCCCTGAATTATTGTGAGACTGCAGGGAATAACAAGTGCTATAAGTTACTGCAGCCACATGGAGGCACTGCCCAGTGTTTCCCGTCCTGGTCCCAAGTTGAGGTGAACGCAGTGGGTTGGGTCAGGAAGGAAAAAACGGGAGTGAAATCCTGATGTCGTCTCCTGTTGTGACCCTTTAGGGAAATGCTAAAAGGAAAAAAAAAACTTGCTGTGGTCTTGGTGGATCAGTTGATGAGCATTGTCTTCATGTCTCCGGGACACAAGATGTTCCTCTGCGATTGTGCCAGTAAAAACATCTGGTTTTGTGGAAAAAAACAAATCCTTTTATGCTTTACGTCTTCTTCGAAGCAGTGACGGAATTGATCGATCAGACATATTTGTAGGAAGCGCGTCCAAGTCATTCCATTCAATCTGCTGAATAAATCAGATTTTAGTTTTATGTCTAACCTGCTTTGAGCATTTACGTTTAAAAACTGCTCAGCTGATCTTCAGATGCATAACATTTCATCATACATTTCCTCTTACCTGAGTTTCCATCTGAAACGGCCAGTCATGTCATGAACCTGGAACTGGTCATGAACCTGGAACAGGTGACGAACCTGGAACTGGTCATGAACCTGGAACTGGTCACAAACCTGGAACTGGCCATCCATCATAAAGTAAGATGATGGTTTTTCCAGGCACTCCACAGCACTGCTTAGACCTGTTAAGTCAACTTCAAACTGTTAGTGATCCTCAGGGTTTAAAGCCGCTCTTTTAGAGTTTGCAGATGTGTAAAGGAGCGCAGCGTCATGTTTTTGCTTTTATTGAGATTTCTCAGGAAGAATGAAATAGAATTGGTTCTTCTGTCATGGTATTAGTCATACATGTATAGGACCGCGTTGGTTTTAAAGTTAATTCGACCAGTTTGACAAGAAAAAACATTTTTTCCTGATTTGGCATCAATTATTTAACATTTTGTAGAAGAAAGTCTGGGTCTTAAGACAAAGAGTTTATATGCGTTAGAACTTATAGGATTTAAAAATTTTACTCCTAAAATGTTTCTTTTTTTCAATCAAAAATGGTATTCTTTCGACCCTACAGCTTCTGCCTATCCCTACATTTATATCTCCAAGCGCAGAAGATGGACAAAATAGTGTCTCCATATTCTGACGTTGCTACAGCTTGATGATGTCATCAATAATCACCAGTCTTCTACTTTTGTGTAGAGCTGCCAGCGATTGGAAAATACATTGGTTTTATAACTTGAAAAAGTTATGTAAAAACAAAAAGTCAATAATTACATTTGAATGCGACCTTCAGGTACTTCAGAGCACACCGATGTGGAGACATCACCGCACCGGCGGTGGGCAGCCAGCTCTACGTCCCTATGGTTCCTCTTTAAAAAACACTTTCAGACACCACTACAGCTTCAAACAGCCCTACATTTGGAACAATAAGGAGGAGTCGGAGGGGTTGGGAAGTGATTCAGATTCAGACTTATTTTAGATTAAGTAGTTCACACACTTTAAAGCCTAATTATTGCATATATAAAATAAAGGACCGGACGTGTTGGCTGCAGATTTGCCTTTTTCTCCCCAACGGTTTGGTGTCACATTTCTGGTAATGCAATAACAAAAACCAATGAAAACAAGCACATCATAAACACTTCAGCTCCTGTTGTTTTATGTTCTTTTTTCCTGGAAAACTGTGAGTCATTTTGTCAGACCAGAGCTTCACGTCACCTTTGTAATGTTTTTACAGAAGTGGGCTCATGAATAAACTGATTCCTGCTGCTAAAACCATTAAAACCTCTGCTGCAGACACAATTCTACCTTGAATAAAAACACAATTGAAGCCAGTTAGTTTTGTAGTCTTATAAAAGACTAAAAGTTTATCCAACGATACGATTTGCTGTCTGCACAGACGTCAAAAGATGTTATTGAAAAAACATTGACCATTGAACACTGGAGATGTCACCAGAGATGCTTAAAGTCGCATTCCAAACATATATTTGTCTATTATAAAAATGTTCCCAGTGATCTTTTAGAACCTTTATTTATACAGGTTGGTCGATTCAGAACAATTTCTCATTTACAACGACGACCTGATAACGCATCAGCAGTAAAAATAGAACAACAGGGTAAATGTTGCTCTTGGGACTTGTAGCTGTTTTGAAAACTCCAAGTGACTTAGCTGACTTGTTCGAGTTATGACTTGCTTTTTCAGATCTGTGCGGAGCTCCTTTGACTTTCCCATTGTAGCATTTGTGGGTGTGTGGTTCCAATGAGTCCTATTCAAATGACCTCAGATAAGCCACCAGTGGAAGTCACTCATAATGACTCACAATAAGTTAAGAGGTCATAATATGGAGCTCATTTCATTGAAACAACATTCTAAGTCTCCAAAATTGCTATTTCATGTTGCTGTGTATATTTTTGACCCATCAGATTTAGTCACATTTTCATTTGACCCACAATAAAGTCATAAAACAACCAAACTGCATGATTGTTTTTGGGACATTAAAGTATCTGTTCCAATCTCTCTATCAGAGAAAATCAGAGTTGTAGAAATAACTTGAAAATCAAGACAGCCACGACATTGTGATCTTTATGTGGATGTAAACTTTTGACCACAACTGTACAAACTCTTTTATTTGTCTCTTACTTTCTAGGCCAAAGGACACACGTTGCTTCTAACGGTAACTGTGAGTCCAGTAGGATGTAGTTCATTTCCTGCTGTCAGAGATCCTCTGACCACGCTTCTGCTTTCTGCCTGAGAAACACATGTTGTATAAAAGTGTAAAACCAGAAACATTCAGAACGTGTAGGAAACTGCGTAGAGTCTGACCTGAGCCGTGGTGTTGACAGCACATGCAGCCTGTGTGGGAGGCAGATTGAAACATTCCGTGTTCCTTCCCCTCACTTTTTCAGGAACATTCCCTAAATCTCTCAGAATCAACACTTCTCTTCAGGGCATCGATCCAGCCGAATCAGTACAGCTTCCTGTATGTGTCCTCTCCTGTCCACATTAGCACAGTTCCTCACAGGGTTTGATTTCAGTGGCAGTCCGAGCTTTACGGCTGTTTCAGAGCCGCAGACTCAGACGAATGCTTCCCGTGTTTTCCGACTGATGTTCCAGTGTGTTCCCCTCAAAGCTCCCCACCCCCATCCCATCTTTTTTTTCTGTTCCTGCGTGCATGCAAGCTTTTATAGACAACAGGTCACTTATTTTTTTCCTGTCCCTCCCTCCGGCTGCTCCAGTTATCCACAGTCTGCTCCGTTGTGCCGTTTATCAGCCTTCCTCCTCCTCACGCTTAGCAGATGATCTGCTTTTTTCCATGCTTTTTCTGGAAATGCAAAGACTTTCAGTGCCTGTCATGGATTCTTCAAACGTAGAGTCACCAGGGTTTGCTCAGAGCTTCAATCCGAGGACGTCTTCACAGAGAGAAATAGGTGGAAGTGTCCTCTGAACACAGAACATCGTGGGAACATGTTCACTGCGCCTGCTGGCTTTGACTTCATTAGAAACTTTGGAATAAGCATCTTCTCATCCTTTTTGGGGAAAAGCCAAGGATTATTTTTCTTCTGGCAAACTCCAAGCTGGATTGGAAGGAAAGCTGCCTCCGAGATAGCTTTTGCACATTCTCTTTGGCAGCAAACTTGGACCAATTAAAAGCTTTTTTTAAGTTTTATCTGGCGAGACTTCAAGCAGAGAAAAACATGCAGTTTTACTGAAGTTATGGATGTAAATCTCTCTTAACTGCCTGGATTTATCCCCTCAAACCTTCAAAGGCTTTGTGGATGTTCAGAGTTTTCTCTGGCGATGGAGTGTCGCAAGAGAACGAGGGCGAGCGAGTCAGACGGGCCGAGTGTGAGGAGGTCCAGCGGTGGGACGGCGATCGGGTCAGACGGGTCTGATGGAGATAAAGAGGGAGACTGCTTGCAGGGAACATCTGACACCTTTTCCGGTTCAGGGACTCTGGTCTGGCGGTCTTGGCTACCTTGTGTTACCATGACAACGGGGCTGGTAATGGCAGTTGTGCTGGCGGTGGCACAGGCCTGGTGTGTCAACGCCATACATGAGAATCTGCTGTGGTTCTCTCAGCTCACGGTGAGATTTAGTTTTGTTGTTTAGTTAGTTTGAAGACTTTCGGTCAGTGCAGCTAATCAGCAGCGGTCTTTACAGATGCACCACGCTGTGGGCGGATTTCAGCAACACATGACAGGAGACACTGTTGTTTTTTAGCCAATAAGATGGTGACAGTTTAGGTGAAAAACAAAAGTTCTTCCAAAGTATTTCTTAAAAGAAAGTAAAAACTGAATGGAGATGTGCATCAGTTATGATGAAATACTGCCTGAATGAATGTGCTGAAAGCCTTCCATCATCTTATGTTCCTTAGGTTGCTTCTTCAACATTGTCATTGTTAAGGGTATAAAATTATTGCATTATGAGCGATTAATTAATTGCAGACAAATAAGCATGTTTTTTTGTTTAATAATCTAAATTTTAATCTATTACTATTGTCGTATTCTCAGATATAAAAAACAAACTGTTAACTTTCATGGACTCACCTGAAAACGTCTCTTACATAGTGTCACTGTTGTGATGTCATCAATGTGTGACGTTGTAGTTCATTACAGAACTAACCCAAACAAAGCCACATCTATTATCTGTTATATAAGAGATAAAACCTGAGGAGGTGTTCATTATCATAAAGCAGTGTCCCCAAACTTTCTTGCAACTACTTTCTTCTCTCATGGGCCGGTTTGTAGGCTAACAGAAAAAGTGTAACAATCAAAGCCGAAACATAAACATTTACGGTTTTCCAGAAAGCCACACAGCCAAATTTAAAATTACTCATTTCTGTAATGTAATCTCTTCATAGATTACCTGTGATAATGCTGGTGTGAATGCTGTGAGAAGAATGTGGCTGCTGAAGATGCTAGTGCTGATAGCTGAAGATGCTGAAATTGATGGCTAAAAACGCTGAAGCTGAAAACTGAAAATGCTGAAGCTGATAACTAGCTAAAATATTATCAAAATGCCAAATTATCCTGAAAAACTGAAAAAAATCATTAATTAACCAAAACGGCTAGCATGTGGCTAAAATTTTAGCTAAACTTCAAAATAGCCTAGAATCCTTAGTAACTGCCAAAACAGTTGAAAAAGTTATCATAAAAAGAGCTGAATATTTTGATAACTGAAAAAGCTGAAGAGCTATAAACGTCCCAAAAAATGTACGGAAGAAAAATAATAATAAAGAAATAAAGAAAAAGTGAATCACTATTAAACCAATAAATAGTGTCTCCTCTCCCGCCATAGTTCAGACTGCAGAAGGTGGAATAAAAACTCGTTTTCTACGCGAGTCTCGATCAGCGTTTCTGATCGTGTGTGGGGGGCCGGGCCAAATGTGGAGGCGGGCCTGATCTGGCCCGCGGGCCGTAGTTTGGGGATCCCTGTCATAAAGAGTAATGGGTTAATTAATTAATTAGATTATTTAGTTACAGGTCAAGATCAATTATGATTACTATTTCACACCCGTTAAAAGACCTGATCTTTAGTAGCATCAGAGCTCATCATGTTTCCATGACGATGTGATAGACTGACAGTAGAAAGTGATTTAGTACACAAATGATCAATCAGCTGCTGATGGGAGAAGTGTGCTGATTGGTGGACTGATTTTTGTGAATATTTGTGTCAGAAGTCTGAGGCTGTGACTGGACTGTCTGACTCTGTTATTGCTCTCATAGAAAGATAACTTGTGTGTGAATCCACTGTTATACGGAGCTGAACTTTTTTACAGCTGTAAATCTGTTTTACTCATGTGTGAAACAGACATTATGGTTTTTAACAAGAACAAATTGTTGCTTCAAAAGAACACAATTATTCTGAACTTGCAATTCTATTTTTGCAGATGCAAAACTTATTCACTTGTATGAACATTCATTATTATACAACCAAAAAAAGAAATCCTGTGAAAGGCTGTTAGTGTCACTGGCATGAAGGAAGACAGGAGTGGAACTTTCCCACCAATGGCTGCAGCTCTCCAGCACCTCCACGTCTCCTAATCCTGAAATGGTTTCATCACAATGTCATGTCTGATGAACCCACAACAGTTCTGGTTCTTTGTCTCAGCCACGCTGAAGATGAGGTGATGGTTCCCACACCTCAGCACTGAGCGCTCCACCACCGAATAAACTCCATCTCTGTTCCATTACTGATCCAGCCCATGATGGGAGACGTCTGAGTGCTTTAGCAGATGAAAGGACGCTCAACTTATGAGGGTTACAGTGTAGAAACAACAGTTTCCTGAGGAACTCCAGTGCAAACCAATCAAATGAGCTATTTGACTTCATTCTGGTTCCATATTCTACAAAAGGATCACTTTAATCCTGTTATAAGTATTATTAGTCCTTCTAACAGTCTCTCTCTTACCCAGCAGAGCAGTGTGGTTTAGGTCAGACGTTCAGTTTGAGGATTTATGTGTTTTGAGGACGAGAACTGTTCAAAGATCACAAACATGTGGACAGACACACCGTGGTCATTAAATCCAGAAGATTCACATCGTTCTCTCTAACTGGAAGAGAGGAACCCATGAGCACGAAGACCCACTGTGAATGCCCACTGTGGTGATCCACCGTGATGATCCACTGTGATGATCCACTGTGATGATCCACTGTGATGATCCACTGTGATGATCCACTGTGATGACCCACTGTGATGATCCACTGTGATGATGCACTGTGATGATCCACTGTGATGATCCACTGTGATGACCCACTGTGATGATCCACTGTGATGATCCACCGTGATGATCCACTGTGATGATCCACTGTGATGATCCACTGTGATGACCCACTGTGATGACCCACTGTGATGATCCACTGTGACGATCCACTGTAAATATCCACTGGGATGATCCACTGTGATGACCCACTGTGATGATCCACTGTAATGATCCACTGTGATGATCCACTGTGATGATCCACTGTGATGATCCACTGTGATGATCCACTGTGATGATCCACTGTGATGATCCACTGTGATGATCCACTGTGATGATCCACTGTGATGATCCACTGTGATGATCCACTGTGATGATCCACTGTGATGATCCACTGTGATGATCCACTGTGATGATCCACTGTGATGATCCACTGTGATGATCCACTGTGATGATCCACTGTGATGATCCACTGTGATGATCCACTGTGATGATCCACTGTGATGATCCACTGTGATGATCCACTGTGATGATCCACTGTGATGATCCACTGTGATGATCCACTGTGATGATCCACTGTGATGATCCACTGTGATGATCCACTGTGATGATCCACTGTGATGATCCACTGTGATGATCCACTGTGATGATCCACTGTGATGATCCACTGTGATGATCCACTGTGATGATCCACTGTGATGATCCACTGTGATGATCCACTGTGATGATCCACTGTGATGATCCACTGTGATGATCCACTGTGATGATCCACTGTGATGATCCACTGTGATGATCCACTGTGATGATCCACTGTGATGATCCACTGTGATGATCCACTGTGATGATCCACTGTGATGATCCACTGTGATGATCCACTGTGATGATCCACTGTGATGATCCACTGTGATGATCCACTGTGATGATCCACTGTGATGATCCACTGTGATGATCCACTGTGATGACCCACTGTGATGATCCACTGTGATGATCCACTGTGATGACCCACTGTGATGATCCACTGTAACAGCCCACTGTTTTGTTTCATTTCATTTTATTTTTTCTTTCAGTTTTTATTTTTTTGTACTTTATTTTTATCTTCATTTTATTTTTATTTTATGTTTTGTTTTTGTTTTAGTTTTTAGTATTCTATGTTATTGCTATTTTCATTTCATTTATATTTTGTTTTTTGTTTTGTTTTTTGTTTTAAGTTTTTTGTATTTTTATTTGTTTGTATTTCTTTTTATATTTCTTTTTTTAGTTTTATGTTTTTTGTATTTTCCTATCTTTTATTATTATTTAATTTCTGTTTAGGTTTTAGTTTTTAGTTTTTGAATCTTATTTTTTTTATTTTATTTTATTATTAGCTTTTGTTTTTTATTTTATTTTTGTTTTCATTTCATTTCTACTTTATTTTTATTATTTTTATTTTTTCGTATTTTATTTTATTTTATTTTCTATTTTGCTTTTAGTTTTTGTTTTATTTTTTCATTTCTTTTTTTGAATTTTTAAAATTTTATTTCATTTCTTTTTTTTTTTTATTCCATTTGAATTTCAACATTTTAATTTATATGTCATGGAGCAACCTGCTGCTACCATCTCCAGTCACCAGAGGGGGCGCTCACCAGAGTTTTGAGCTCACCACCTGCCCTCACCTGGACTCATCATCGTCAGCTGTTTCCCATCATCTCATCACCTCCTCAGTTTATAGCCTGGCTCCACACTGTCACTCTCTGCGAAGCTTTGTTTGTGCCACCCTGCCTGCATCTCTGAGCGTTTATTCCTAGACCTGACCTTCTGCCTCCGACCCAGCCACTCTGATTGCCTGCCACCTGCCCCTGATCCTCGTCTGGACTCTGACTCCCCTTCTCTCTCGCCTCGGATGATCCCATGCCCGTGTATGACCTCTGCCTGTCTGACCCTGTTTAGTCTGTGGACTTTTAGCTCTGTTAATAAACCTGCTGCACGTGGAACCAGCTGTCTGCCTGTCTGTGACATTATAGTACTATATTTATTTATCTACTTGTTTATTTATTCACTACGTATTTATTTAACATAAGGTTTTTATTGAATAGATATTGAATATTAACATATTAAAGGAAGTGTTTATCTAATATATTTCAGAATCTGCAGATTTATGGTTTTTATTTTTCACCATATTGGAATTGAGAGACCAAATCAATTTGAGGGTATGATGATAATCGGTTTGGTTTTATCACAAAATTTAAAAAAAGTTACTTAAAATAGTTTTCTTATTGATAAAGTTGATTTAAAAAGTATCTATAAACTGAGTTTACAGAACAAACTGACTCAAATCTTAGTGTTTGGTCCTTAAGACCATTCTGTGTTTTCAGACGGTTGTTCTTCATGTCCAGCTTCAGAGAGACGAGCCTCAAAGCCTAAACCCTACTGGGTCACCTGTCTGTCTGTTTCCCTCATAAAACCCCATGAATGTATGAAAACTGAATTTCTTCTCTTGCTTCTCCTTCAGGAAGTGGAGCGGGAAATCTCCTTCCGGACCGAATGTGGACTGTACTATTCCTACTACAAGCAGATGTTGCAGGCGCCGTCCGTCCAGGAGGGTATGTGCTGTTGAAGAGAGGAACTCTCTGATGCTTTTATCAGGAGTTCATCCTTAAAACCTCCTGCTTTCTTCAGTATGGTTGACTGGTGTGGAGTGAGTTTGACATTTAAGCATTTGGTGGCATTTCGAGTTCAGCACGACTTCCACAACGATGGAAATCGTTCACATATGCAGGGAGTCGAACCTTCTGCAGGTATTTGCTGGTTTGAATTTAAAGACATGACAGCTTTAAAGACCCTCAAAATGTGAAATATGCTATAAAAAAACATGTAAGTCCTCCGATTTCAGCCCTTCAGGATGAGTTTTTGTAGAAGGACTTCAGACTGAACTCACATTTGACTGCACATCTGAACATTCTCTTTTACAGAACCGCTGAAGTTCTATCAAGCTGTGCTGGGATTGAAGATGAACAGACTTTCCTGAGTCCAGCCGCTAAACCTTTGTTAGATTAAAGTCTGGGCTTTCAGAACATTCATGTTTTCAGTCACCAGCTGTGTGCGTCCATCTTTTGTTTGATGCACGTTTTGGTGTTTCTGCTGAACAGGATGTTCACGGTGTAGAGTTAACCCTTTAATGGGAGACTGTAGGTTTGGTTACCAATGTGTCAAAGTGTTCACGGACACTGAACCACGTTGGTCCTGGTGGTTCTAAGTTGGTCCCAATGTTGGGCAGCGATTTTAAATTTTCTTTTACATTTTAGCAGGGCCTGCAAAGCCTTCAGTGAAGGCCCGGAATTATCTGAAAAGACGAATCTACCATAAATCACAGAGAAACGTTTATGTATACATTTGTCCAAAATATGTGTTCCGTCAACTTTCTCACAGACTGACTTTTTTTTCATGCGAGAGTTTCTAACCAATCAGATTTTAGCCTTCACTTGTTGCTAGGCTCATGAAAGTCTGCCTTACGATTATATACAGTCAGTGCACGATTATATACAGTCAGTGGACGATTATATACAGTCAGTGGACGATTATATACAGTCAGTGGACGATTATATACAGTCAGTGCTTCTGTCCTCACGTCCGTCGTTTGTGGCCGATTCCCATAAAAACTTCAGATTAAACCATAGTCATATATGGAATAACCGCGTTTACGTTGATTCAACCAATCAGAATTTGAGTTAGTCTGGGACACTTCATGAGGATGGAGGATGAGAGAACAGCCTCTGATTGGATGGTCAAAGTTCGCGCTAACAGAAGCTAACTTCAGTAGTTCAGGCAGAAGCTGCACCTGATCTTTGTTTGAATCACTCACTGTCTTGCAGTGAACCGTAAAAGAAGGCGAGAAGTTGATTCAGCTGCTGATTTATTGATTTATTTATTTAGACTTCTCCAGAAAAATTGGACATTGTCAAAAAAGGCCGATCAACCCTTCATGGATGGAGTTCATCTTTAAATAAATGGGATTTCCTGTAAATAACAATGATTATCCGGCCCTCCTCCACATTTGGCCCGGCCCCCCAAACTGTTTTGGATAATTTAGGCTTTTTCCAGTTTTTTAGGCTAATCTGGAGTTTAACTAATATTTCAACTACACGCTAGCTGTTTTTTGCTAATTTAGAATTTTTTTAGTTTGTTTGGCTAATTTGGCACTTCGCTAATATTTTAGCTAGCTATCAGCTTCAGTGTTTTCAGCTATCAGCTTCAGCTTTTTCAGTTATCAGCTTCAGATTTTTCAGCTATCAGCTTCAGCTTTTTCAGCTATCAGCTTCAGTGTTTTCAGCTATCAATTTAAGCATCTTCGGCGATTAATCTATCACAGGTAATGCTATATATCTAGTTTTTAAAATGTAAAGATTACAGAAATGAATTATTTTAAATTTAGCTTTGTGTGGCTTTCTGGACGACCATAAATCTTAACGTTTAGGCTCTGATTGTTGGACTTCTTCTGTTAGCTTACAAACCGACCTCACTCCCACATCAGAGAAGAAAACGTGTGGCCCCAAAAGAAACAGTTTGGGTACAGCCCTGATTTAGATGATTCATTTATGATGGAATTACTCCATAAAATAATATTCCTACATACCAGGATGGTGTTAGAAACATGGATAGTTGATATTAACGAGGACAGAGGAAGACTGAAGGTTCTGCTCTGAAATTCACGGGCTGCTACTGGCTTTTAGTCTGATTTTAATACACCTTTTATGGTTTAATAGACATTTTTAATGAATGTTAAACTATTTTTGTTTCCAAAACACCAAATCATTTATTTATATGTTCTGTAAAAGAGTTATATAACTGTTTCTTTGTTTCCAGGTCTGTTAGAATTGATCCACGACAACCTGACAGAATCCAGGAGGACGATCAACCTCCTGCAGCGGATGAACATCTACCAGGAGGTGTTCCTCAGCGTCCTCTACAGATCGCTGCCCATAAAGGTGAGACGACAGAAGTCTGGACTGAACATAAACACAAAGCTTTGAAATTGGGATTTAAAGGGTCTGAAATGAAGCTGTTTTTGTGTCACTAAAGAGAACAAAAGTAGAAAATATAAAGTCCTGCACACTCTGAGTGTAGAGGTTCCCCTTCTCAGATCTGTCTTCTGTCTGTGGTCCAGACTTACCTGGAGCCGGTGTATTTCTACATCTACACGGTCTTCTCGCTCCAGGCTGTGTACGTCATCGCTCTGTACCTCACGGCGTGGCTCCTGTCTGGATCCTGGCTGGCTGGGGCCCTCGCCGGAGTTTGGTACATTCTCAACAGGTGAGTGAGGACTGGGGGGCGGGGCGGCCATTTTTACTCTCAGCTCAAGAAAAATAAACCTCTAAATGGTGAAGAATGGATCCTCTGAAGTCTGTCTTTATGATGGAAAAGAACATGTGTGTTACACAAACCACAACAACACACATCCAGGTCACAACCTCACTGCTGTGCTTGAAATCATCACTTTTTCTACCCATTATATTAAAAGTTAAATGAATTCACATCATTAGATCAAACTATGAATGAAGGTTAGTTCATTTTAATTGTATAAAATCTATTATCAATTCATTATTAGATTCAATTTACGATAAATGTAGATGAAAGTGAAGAGTGAGCGACTTCATTACAATAAAAGCCCCTCAGAGTGATTACCTGATAAACTTAGTTTGTGGCTGCAGTTTCTTTGAATGTTTTAAACCGGCCTCAAAGTGTGACGACTTAGTAACACTATCATCAGGTTCATGCACTCATCATGTACAGCTGATGCTGCCCTCGTTTAAGCTCCATATGATGTTTGCCCTCCGGGTAGCTCATTTTATTTTGTTATTAATGTCCCTATGGTATCTTGCACTTATTTCTAACTTTTATAATTTTGACAAAATATGTTTTTATGGAGAGTAAAATATTGAACACTATTTAAAATTTAAGTTGATTTATTTTATCCTTTTTTTATTCATATTTGTATTAAAGTTACAGTTTTAAAGTTTTAAAAATTGGCATTCTGTTAGCTTTTTGGACTAATTTGGCATTTACTAAGATTTTTTAGGCTATTTTGGAGTCTAGCTAACATTTGAGCTACATGCTAGCTGTTTTAGCTAACCTAAGTTATTTTTTCTTTGCTAATTTGGCATTATTATTACAAAAACGCACAAGAGACCGTACATCAATGCAGACTCTAGAGTTTCTCCTTTTTTCCATTTTTGGATGCTAGTGTGTTTTGCTGGAGGATTTTTGTCACAGAAAAAGTGTCTCTTGGTATAGAAGCTGAAAACTGCTTTTTTAAATTTAACGAGATCAACTTTCTCGTTATAACGAAGAAATTAACTTTGTTTTCTCATTATTGTCTCGTTTTCTAGAAAACCATCTTTGTTTTGTCGGTATAACGGGTTGTTATCTTGTTATCACGAGAAGGCGAACTTCGTTTTCTCGTGATAAAGAGATAATATCTCGTTATCACGAGAAAACGATAAAGAAAAGTAGTGTAGGCTGGTTTGGGCTTCCGTACCTTGGCCCAAAAAAGGTTAAAAACCACTGTTTTAGATGACTCAGCATGTGGTTTGCCTGCAAGGTTCAGTTCAAGTCATCTGGACTTCCTTCACATCCCCCTAGAAGAGGCTGACCTCGACAAAGCAAACGTCACCTTTGGTTTTTCTCTAAAATCAAACCCAGTCTGTCATGTTTTATCAGAAACTAGCGGTCCTGGTCCCACATCGGCCTGGATTATTCACCACCGACTGACAGTTAGTGAGGCTGAAGTGATTGGCAGCACAAGATCAATTCTCCCTATGATTTATAATGAATCTACTGTAATCTAGTGATTTTTTTTTTAATGATTTATCACTAAAACCTTCATTCCTCTTCCCTCTTTCAGGGTGGACACCACCCGGGTGGAGTTCACCATCTCCCTGCGGGAGAACTGGTCTTTGCCCTTCTTAGCTCTGCAGGTCGCTGCGATCACTTGTTACCTCAGACCTCAGCTCACCTCCTTACAGCAGGTACGACACACACACGCTTACACACACGCGAGCTCAAACCACTGACTGCTTCATTGATTGGCCTTGACTCGGTTCCCCTTGATGAAACTCAATAATTCATCATCCATAAAGGCAGCAGCAGCACAGAAGACCTGAAGCTGCAGTGGTTTTCATTAGTATCCAGTTCCAGTGTCAAAGTGGTGTCTGTGTGTGTGTGTGTGTGTGTGTGTGTGTGCGTGCGTGCGTGTGCGTGCGTGTGCGTGCGTGTGCGTGCGTTCCGTCCCTCAGAAGGTGATGGTCTGGCTGATGTTCGTCACGACGTTCTGCTTCTGTCTGACCTGGCAGTTTAACCAGTTCATCCTGCTGGTCCAGGCTCTCATCATCTACAGTCTGGACTGTGTGGACCTCCTGACCACGTCTCAGGTGTGCCGAGCAGCAGACGCTCCAAACTGCAGTTGTTTTAATTCAATAAAAGAATAAAACGTGCAATATTGACTCCACGTACTGATGCACATCGGTTCTTTAGACGTATTCTGTGTTTTAGTTTGATAAATATTTCATGCTCTTTCAGATTAAATGAGCTTTTTCTTTCTTGTATCTTTTCATTAAATTAGGAGGAAGGCATTTCATTTTTAAGCTATACGTACATTTTAAAATATTCAACGATCATAACATTTCAATCATTTTAATTTTGCGATCCGCTACAGCTCGAGGGACAGAGGAGACATTGGCACGCCCATTTCAGCAGCTGCGTCATTAGTCTGAGCGTTTTCAAGCATCTGGTTTTCTCCTGCTCCTGATTTGAATTCAGAAATAATCAGAAACGCAGTTTTACTGTTAAATTATTTTATACAGGTCCTGTACTATGAGAAAAATGCTACGTGAGCATGTTAAAAACCCAAAAGAAGATGATCTAAAACAGATAAGTGACCAATGTGAGTCAACGTGTCTGATCCTCCGTCGTTCCCTGCAGGTCACCACCCTCTACCTGGTTCAGGTGAGCGGCCTGCTGAGCGTCTGGCTTCTCCAGTTCTGTAACTCCATGATCCTGGGCTCTCTGGTCCTGAGCTTCATCGTGGCGGCGCTCTTTGTCAGACATTGCCAGGTCAGTTCTGAGGATGAGAGAAGGTGTAGATGAATCACTCTCCTGTAGCATCTGAGAATGAGAAAAGAAGGCAGAAGGTTTCTGCAGAATGTAGGGAGAACATCCCACTCAGCAGACGTCTCTTTGAATCCCTCTGTTTCCTGTTATCTCTTCACCATGGAAACACGATTCCTGTTTGTATGATGTTCGTTTTTGTCACTAGTAAAACAGCGTCTGTGTTCCTGCAGGCTGATCTGAAAGTAGGAGGTCTGCTGGTTCGTCTGAGCAAAATTCTGCTCCACAGTGTTTTGGTTTTCCTTCTGACCTTCATCATCAACTACCTGACGAAGGTGAACTTCTTCTTCTTCTGCCTTTAACTGTTTTATGTTTTCTTCTACCTGTCCTGATGTGTGTAGAGCAGGGGGGTCAAACTCAATCGCACAGGGGGCCAAAATCCAAAACACACCTTAGGTCGAACAGGATAAAGATTTACTGAACTCACTAAAACTACATTTTCAAAACGTTCAAACTTTTGAACATAATTATGAACTAGATATATAGCATTACCCACAATAATGCTGGAAGCTGAATTTGGCTGCTTAAGATGCTAGTGATGATAGCTGAAAACGCTGAAGCTGATAAATAAAATACACTGAAGCTAATAGCCAGCTAAAATATTAGCTAAACGCCAAATTAGCCTTAAAAAAGGTTAGCCAAAATGGCTAGCATGTAGCTGAAAAAATAGCTAAACTCCAAAATAGCCTAAAACTGAAAAAGCCTAAATTAGCCAAAATTGCTAAACATTAGCTGAACTCCGAAACAACCTAAAAAAAATCTAAATTAGCCAACACAGTTAGCATGTAGCTGAAATATTAGCTAAGCTCCAATACAGCCTTAAAAAAATAGCCAACACAGCTAGCATGTAGCCTAGATATTAGCTAAACTCCAAAATAGCCTAAAAAAAATAAATTAACCAAAACAGTTAGCATGTAGCTGAAATGTCAACTAAACTCCAAAACAGTCTAAAAATGTTTCTGTAAATGCCAAAATAGTGAAAAAGTTAGCAGAATGACAATAAAAAAAATTAAAACTGTAACTTTTTGACATAATTATGAATAATAAAAAGGCAGGAATATTATTGCAGAATAAATCAACTCAAACCTTAAATAACTCTCAGTTTTTTACTCTCCATAAATGTTTTTTTAGAGTTAGAAATAAGAAACATCAGGCCATTTATAGCAATAAAATCAAAGGATCTGGAGGGCCGGATCCGGCCCCCGGGCCTCGACTTTGACATGTGATGTAGGGGGTGTGTCTAGTTCTCCTCTTCCTTAAATTTCCTGATGTTGCCTCCCCTAACTGTGTCGGCTTGGTTTATGTGCTGGTGTAACATCTGAAGCTGATCCTCAGCGCTGACCCCACGACCTCTTCTGTGTTTGTTTACAGAAAGCGCTCCAGGTCAGATCAGACGAACACATCTTCAAATTCATCAAGTCAAAGTTTGCCTTCAGGCCGACAAGGTAAGAACGCACAAACACAAACCGACACACGCGTGTTACGTAGAAACACACCTGCCTTCACTCCAGAATCCATCCAGACACTGAAGTATGAATCATCCAGTTAGTCCTAAAACTGCTCCACAAAACCTCGGATGAATGTGAGTCGGATCATTGATTGAAGGAAATATCAGCTGGGGGGGGGCGGCCAGGTGCTGCTAATCAAAGACTTCATCGAGTGTTTACCTTCCAGGGCGTGAAAGCCTCATGTCGGCTGGAGAACAGGCGTCTGTCCTGAAGCTTTCCTCAGAGTCAAACTCATTTACAGCAGAAGCTTTTAAGTCATTTCTCTGTCCGCTTTAGCTCCATCAGATGAAAACGAGCTCTTACAAGACGCATCTCAGACTCTAAAGCCTCAGCTCATTTCAAATGAACATTTCAGCTCCTTTTGTGCTACAGAAACATGGTCCATACGGGGTCACTATAGAACCAGACATCTGTCAAACACGGTGGAGGAGGGTTCAGGATTAGGACCCAGATACCCATGGAAGACCTTCTCACTGTGACATCAGACAGAATCCTCTCCGATGGGATGTCACTTCTAGCTTACAGGTGTAGACCAGCAAAGCTGACAACTGAACGCTGTTTAACACCATAAATAATCACAGGTAACTTTGGCTTTAAGCTGAAAGGAAAATGTCGGCCTTTGAGTGTCCGTGGATGTTCTTAAATTCACCGATCTTTTCTCATCTTTCACATGGAGGTTTGTCTGGTCACAAACTCATCAAACTGCACTTCAACCTCTGGAGTCTGAAGATTTTAGATTTGAAACCAATCACTGGTTACAACATTTTAACATTCTCCAATTTTTATTTTATTTTAACTCTTTAAAAAGGATTTTTAAGTGTCTTGACGAACTGGCATCTAAACGTTTAAGGACTTTTATTTATGAGCTGGAGAGTTTCAGTAGATCCACCACAGAAGTCTCAGGTGGAAACTGTGAGGTAACATCTTCCAAACCTCCTTTGCTCAATCTGCTCTCTCCGTGACGGAACAGGATCTGGGATTCATCTCCTGCAGATCTGAAGTCTGAATAGTTTCAAAAAGACAAACCAAGTCCTGGTTTAGCAGCACTGCACACGTTTGATCAGATTAAAGTGATCTGCTTTGATCCCTTTGATGTCTCCATGTTTTAAACTCTTTTATGTCATCGTCAGTCTCTCAAATGAACTATTTATCTTTGACTCTGGGTCAGAATCCCATCTGGGGACAAATGCTGCAAATTAGCTTCTGCTTTAAGCATTACGGTAGAAGACTACTTCTTTGCCATATGTCTATTTTTCTATTTAAAAAATCACTCATTCATTCATTTTCATTTCAACATTTTTTTTACAATATTTATTTTATAAATGTCCAACCTAACTGTATTTGTTTTCCTCTCTTAGATCGTTCACAAATCAAAATCCAGATTTTAAAAATCCCTCTTTATTTGAGATTCAAGTGAAAATAGTGACAGATTTTATTCGTTCTATTTTTGATGTTTTTCACATGTATTTCATGCTGACGTTGTCTAACTTTAGCTCCGTTTTCAGTGATTCTGTGAACACGGCGATTTAAGCAACTTTTACCTGTGAAGAAAAGATCTTCTGCAGCTCAACATCTCATAGCCAAAGCTATCGCTAGTGTTAGCGTTAGCATAAATTAGAACCATGAAATCTTAATTCCCTTCATAATTAAACAAATAACATTCAACTTGTAATCTTTGTCTAACTTTAATTGGGCTGTAAGAAAGAAATGATCCACAACTTGTTTAATGTTGTCCATAGGAATTGGGGGCGCTAGCGGTGCGAGATTACTGACATTTGTAGTTTGATTTGTGAACGATCTAAGAGAGGAAAACCAACACAAACAGGTAGGACATTCACAAAATAAATATGGTAAACATTTCCATCATGATTGATACGTTTATCTTTTATTATTCCCATAGAATGATGGTAAACAGCATTCAGCCGTCAACCTTCTTGACCCATGGAGTGGATTCACATTAAACAGTTTGTCTGACATCAAGTGAAAAGCGTCTAATGACGTGGACGTCTGTCCTTCCATTAACTTCCACAAAGGTTTGAATTCTCCAAACTAACCCAAAACTACAGGCCAACATTTTAAGACACAGATTTAATCCACTAAAAATTCTAAAAGAATGTTAAGATATAAATCCCAAACATTTTAATCCCATTTTTAATTACTTAAATCTACAGTGAACTACAGCATTGTGTGTATTTGACTGTAAAGATGTCAGCATGCATCGCACTGCAGAAAAACCCAAATTTAATTTGATCATTTGTGGTAAACTGAACAACCCAATGTTTGACTCCGCCCCCATCAAACCCATCCTGGTGTATGTACATCGATACTCTGGACCTACAGCTGGAGCTCCATCAATAAAAGAATCCATGTATTTCTGAGGACAATAAAAGATGAATGCTCTCTGTAAGCTGAGAGTCGGAGTCTGAGTCCAGGAATGAATTAATGACAAATGTTTTCATCATTTTGGTGAGAAATGGGAAACTCATCTGAATTATATCAGATAATAACTTAAATATGAGTAATGGGCAGAAAACTGATTTGAAACGAGGAAATACATCATCCAAAAAAAAGTAAAAAAATCTAAATTATTAGACGTATATGATACCAAAACAAGGCATTCGAGTTGTGAAGTGGAATATCTGTATGTGACTGGAACAGTATTTGGCAAAGCTGAGAGATTTTCCGTGTTGTAAGTTCTCAGATAGAAGGTGCTGAGAATTCCATCAGAAAATGCTCAAGAGGAACGTCCAGCAAATGAAATAACTTTTCTAGGCTCCACCTACAATAAAAGTTCATTATTTTCAGTTATTAGTTTGTTAATTCAGATAAAATGACCACATGCTACATGGAGTGTTTGAGAACTGGACTGAGTGACTCCTCCCCCTGACATTTCAGACAGGAAGTACCAGCAGACTCTAAGAAGTTAAAATGTCGTAGACTTCAATAGAAACATCTGATCTATCAGGTGATGAGCAGCAGCAAACGTTTGTGGAACACCAGTAGAAGGCCGACCCTGGAGGCCCTTGAGTTTGATACCAGATCTAGATAAAGATTTTATTGTTCATTTAAAGTGTTCTTTATCTGGAAGGCACAGACTGACATGTGGGGTACCTCAAGGCTCCATCCTGGGTCCCACACTTTTTAATCTCTACGTGGTGATGTCATCAGGAGACATGGCGTTAACTTTGATGATGACACTCAGCTGTATGTATCTGTATCTCCTGATGACACTGGACCCATGGACAATCTCTGAAACTGTATTTTAGATGTTAAAATGTAGAAAGGAGAGAACTTCTTGCAGCTCAACCAAGACAGAACAGAAGTCTTGTTCATAGGTTCTGAAGCGAAGGGAGAAAGCGTCCATTTTTACAACCACCTGAGTGATTTCAGACTCAGATCTTAACTAGGGGTCAGAATCAAACTCCTGTGGGGGGTCGTCCTCTGTTGAGGTTTTTTAAAAAGAAATTCAAATGGATTTGTTCATATCAGCTCTAAAGTAGATCTTTGTATTTTATCTTTTATTATTTAACTTATTTTATTTTATTATTGATCTTATTTTATTTATTATTTTATAATTTTTTGTACTTTTTATGCATTAACTTACCTTCATTTATACTTTCATATTTTTTGTTACATTTTAGCTTTTTGAGTGTCTTTTCACTGTGTTTTTTAACATAAAAATGACTTCATAAATGAAATGAATTAGAATTTGACAGAAATATTTTTTTGTCGTGAAAGTTATTCAAGGTATGAACTGACCAATCAGATGCCTCAATAACAGTAGGAGGTCTCATGTCAAACAGTAGAAACATTTGATTGACAGATTTCCAGTTGTAAGGGTGTGGCCTTCACACTCCTGATTGGTCAGAATGGTTGCCATAGAAATGATTGACGTCTGGCTCCAACATGGCGGCGTTCATATTGTGAAAAAATGGCGACTGAATAACTTCATTGTTGGAGCAGGAAGTACATGTCACACTGACTCAGTCCAGTTCTCACGTACAGTCAGTGGCAGGAACATTTAAAGGACGGGACAGAAAGGATTGATTCAAAGCTTTCTAACATTTCTGTGTTCGGACTTGTAAAACCGTCGTGGTAACGAGACTTCCAGAAGAGTTCCCTCTCGTCTTGCACACAAGCGTGCACGGTGTTAAGCGTGCGGCACACCTTCAGAAACCCTGGGCTTTGACTCGCAGTGGCTGCATTATTCAGTGAGCACCAGTGTCACGGCGCCTGCAGTGTTTGTGCGTGTGAATTATAGATCGCAGTAACGGCGCCAGACCTCTCATTGATCAGAGTACGTGTGTAGAACAACTCGGCTCCGGGTGGCAGAAAACACGGCTCACAACCGCCGCCTGAATAATTCAGGAGGCTGGAAAACCCGACTCTGCGCTTCATCCCGGCCTCGGCCGCGCCGCCTCCCGGCTTCTTCCTCCACTGTCTTGGTTTGATCCCTCGAGCCCCGATCGGGGATGGACTGTTCAGGTTTATTGTAAACCGGTTTCCCAGTACACCCTGCAAACTGTGGAGATGGAGCTACACATGAGGAACATACCAAAAGGTCTGTAGACTTCGGAGGAAAGCTCGTTAGTTCTTCATGGATAATGAACTGAAGCTGCTACTGGAGGTGTTGGAGGTTGAATTTTTTATCGCCTCAAAACCTTAAAATCCATATCCTTGAGGTGAAAACTTAGAAATGTAAATACTTTCTCTCTTATTTAGTTTTACAAACTGATCTTTTTAAAGTCTTTACATAATTTTCAGGAAAAACACACGTCAATAATTCCTAAAGTTCCTCTCAGATGTATTTTCTAAAGGTGTTGATGTGTTGTATCGCTTCCTTCAGCTGCCAAGCAGTTCAGAAGGATTTATATTTCCTGTCATGTGACGCACTGACCTTTACGCGTTTCGTCAGTGACCAAAAGCGTCTGGCATCACTGCAGATAAACATGGTTAAAATTCTGCCAGAAGTCCCCGTATATCAAACTCCACAGGCACAATTCTGCCTCCATGAGCGCTCCTGTTGTCCCGCGCGCACGTGGAGGCATTCCTGCGGGTGTAACAACTCCTGTAAAAAACAAAAAAAACAAAACCTGTGTGTGATTGGCCGCTTTTCTATTGGCCCCACCCAGTTACCTTTGCTATGGCAACACTGATGCCATAACTGGATCGTGTGTCATTTGATTTTCAAAGTAAAAAAAATAAAAAAAGACTATTTCATATAATTATGATTTTGTAGACTTTGATAGAGAACTGAAATTCTTTGTGTTCCCATTAAAGTTTTAAATTGAAAACTTTTTGTGTCCCCCCCCCATGATCGAACACTTTTCTTAGAAAATGAATTTAAACGTTCATTATGTGTTCGCTTCATTTTCGATTATCTAAAAAGGAGAACATCAGAAATGATTCCTTTAACTACAATAGTTTAGAAATTGATAAATAAATAAAGACGTCCTTTTTTCATTTTTAGTTTTCATTTGAGAAACAAAGATACGTGAGGATTTAAGGTTTTTCTTCCTTTAATGTGGAGTTTCACACGGGCGCGCAGGAGAAGCTCCACAAGCGCAGTCCTTCACGAGGGGGCGGGGCTAGTTTTAGGAGCGTAAGAATACTCCCACGAATATGGAGAACACGTTTTACAAACGCAGAGAAGAGGTTTCAGGGACGTGTGGAGACTGTGGAGACCGTGGAGCGTGGAACCCCATCCAGATGGAACTGCAGTTCCGTCAAACCCCAAGAATCTGGACGCTTGTTTAACTGTCTCAAACTTTAAGGTTTACTCTAACGAACGCCTGCTGCAGCCGTCTGCTTCAGTCCTTTTGCATCACACTGTCCTCATTTATTCAAAAGTGTTTTAAAATATTGCACTTTAATAAATGATTAATGCAGGTAATTAAAACCTTGTTCGCTGCAAATATTCATATTTGTCCAATTTCTAAGCTCATTACCTTTTGACACTTGATGGAAGACGCAGTGAGCCAACAGGCAATGTTTTAGAGAGATAGAGCGACTGCTTCTCAGACTCCAGGCTAAATAAGGAGCGTTTTCAACAGTTTTATGGATAAATGTGTTAGGAGTTGTTTATCTTCTTCTGTTGGCAGATTATTTTTGCTCATTACCAGTAATACACTTCTAGAAAGTGCATGTTCTCGTTATGTCTTAATCATGGGTCCTACATCAGTAGTTAGTCAGGAGACAGTCAACAGATGTACGTGACGTGATTCGGTCGTGTAACTGAGGTCTAAGGTGGTCTTTACATCGCACAGACAGTACTTCCAACAGTGGTTCCATGTCCCGGGCTGCGGATCGGTACCGGTCTGTGGGACAGTTGGTACTGCGGAGAGAGAAAACCACCGACATTTATCCCATTTTATTTTCTAATCCGATTCTGATGGAAGTTTTATTGTGGAAAACTACTGGAGTCCATCCACCGCGACCGCTAAACTGAAACCTGCAAGCTAGCAAAGTTAATCAAAAACAAACATATTTGGAAAGTTTCTTTTGGCAAGAAATGATCCAGTGAGGAAAAAGTTTGTCTTCTACCAAAAACTGAAGAGAAACTGACTAATCTTATGTTGATGCTGCTAATAAAGTTTTCAAACTGTGGATTCACATTATTATTATATTTAGAAAACATCAGTTTTATTTATTTAATTTTTTTTAATTCATCCATTGCACCTTAAAAATCGGACGAGGCTGAAGTTACTGTTTGATCTCTTTAGCTTCAGTTATGGGTTGAAGGAAAATCAAAATCACATTTTAACGGTTTTCATACAAAATCTAGTGTACAAATAACATTTAAAGCAGCTGCAGATATTTGACAAAAGATGAAGATAAACCTCATCCTCCAAAGTTAAGTGAAACTGGAAGCTAAAAATACAAATCAGACGCCCTCTTTGGCCTCATTCAGGCCGCTCTGTGAAATGAAACCTCTGCCTGCGACCGTTTCTTATTGTTCTGGAGTTTTACAGCTTACAGTGAATATACATCAGAGAATCTATCATATAGATTCAGCACAGCCCAGCTTCAGTGTTGGTCCACAGAAACACTGTAAATATAGTCAGGATTTCTGTTGGGGACACAGTCAAACCCCGTCTTCTCTGAGAATAACATGTTAGTGTTTGTCTGTCAGTGGAGATTCTTGGTTTTGCAGCAGCTTATTTTGACTGATAAATCTTAATGTGAGATTCTAATCACTCCTGGAGATCATTAATCATCTGTCATTTTCATCCTCCTCCTCCTCATCCTCTTTCCTCCTCCTCCTCCTTCTCCTCCGCCTCCTCCTCCTCCTCCTGCAGGGATTTTGATGCCAGTCTTTATCTGTGCGAGGAGGCGTTTGGCCTGCTCCCCCTGGACACTCTGGAGCGCCTGGCCGACACCCTGCTGTTGTACCCCTACATCCCCACACTGCTGCTGCTCAGTGGCACGCTGGCAATAGCAGCTTTGAAGAACCTGAGGTATTGTGCTGCTAAAACAGAGTAAACATCACAAACAACATTTTTTTCCCATGAGGATTTGCATGAGTTCCAGCTGCTGCCTTGCTCACGGGCTGACTGTTTCGCAAAAAGGGCGTTCGTTAGTGGCAGTTAGACTTCCTTTTCCTGCTCAGTGTTTAGGCTGTTTCTGACCAAAAGAACAAGAAAAGTGAAAAAATACTGAGTTTTTATTCCAAAAACTCAAGAAGAAACAACTAACCAAAAAAAAATTCCTAACAGATACTATTGTCCACTAAAACGATAGAAAAGACTTATTTTGAAAGGCTTATATTGTCGTTCAGACTAAACTATATCCATATATATGATCATATATTACCTGTGACACATTATTTGTGAAATATAAACTATTTTTCGTGATTTTTTTTCTCGAAGGCTCCGCCTTTCGCTGTTTGTGGGTGTCGCCCATTTCATGACGTCATCCTTGAGCGGTCCTCGGCAGTATGTCTGTGTTTACCCACGAAAACAAACATCCGGATTTTCTTAAGATGGATGTTCATATCGTATATCTGCCTTTAGTAGCTACAACCAGTGTAGCGATGGGTGGGGCTAACGGCTGAGCAGCGAAGTTAGCAGATGATCACCACTAGCTGAGCAGAAATTTGTTTTTGGTGGTTCTCGCAGCGCAGACTGAAAGAGGCCGTTCTCAATTTGTGACATCAGTTTGTGAGAATCGTCTCGTTTTCATGGGTTTGGGAGGGGCTGATGCCCAGAGCGAAGGTTTTAGAGGAATCCTCAGAAATGTGTGAAGAGATAAAAATCCTGCTTTGGGTTTATTACGAACATTATGATGCACTTAAAAGCTCAAAAGGTTGATTTTACATGAAACAGGCCCTTAAAAACAACTGAACACTCATATACTCATGAGCATATATACAATGAAGGATATTCATCATTTTCTGTTGGTTTTATTGGAAAAGCAGAAAGAAAAGTGAAAGTTCCTCCTGCAAGAACAGAACAGATCAGAATTTAAACGGTCTTTATATTTTGTTTATTGCTTTTTTCCGCCTTAAATGACATAGTATTTTCATTTTATTGATCCCTACACAAACAAAGGGAGTTAAATGACAGATCCTTTAAAAAAACTTTAGTCAAAAAATCAAAGTTGTTCTAAAAGTTTCTTTAATGTAATAAAAATAACAAAAATTAAACTGTAGATTGTGTACTGAAGTGTTTTCTCTGTAAAAGGGGATCCCAAAGTGATTTACACTTTGAAATTAAACAGAAAAGAAAAAAAATAGTAGTTGAAAGTTCTGTGTTTTTGTGGAGGAGGATGTGGGAGGGCAGCGCTCTGAAACTGACCCTGCTGCCTGAGAGGGTCAGACGTCCGCCCCTCCCCCCTGCAGGTGAGCCTCATGGCTGCAGGTGATGTTTGTTGGATAGATGGTCGTAGGACTTCCTGAAGCGTCTGTAAATGAAACACTTCAGCCCCGAGGAATCCTGGGATTTTCACCCCTCCCCCCCATCCCCCCCCGCATCGGTGATGCTGCGGCTCGCTCTGGAAAACAGAATTCCACTCCGGCTGCTTCATTTGCCTCTGGTTGAAGGTGAGGGGTCGCGGTGAACTAATCACATTTGCATTGAGCTCAGCCTCTGCTGGCGGACGGCGAGAATACTAAACTCCAAGAACAAAGAGCTGTTTGCCAATTCAGGAATTAATTCAGTCCAGTTTAGCCCCCCCTCCTGCAGGAGGAAGAGTCCGATTTGATTTACATTCAGAAGTGAGCCAGCGTCCGTCTGATTCAGCGCAGGAAGCCAGAACGTGGGAGGAACGCTCTGTCTGCGCTGACTCCTGCAGGCAGAACCGGTGGTGGGCGTGGATCATCACACGTGTGCTAATGAAATGTGAATATGAGAATAATCCCACCTCCACCCACCGCCCTGCCTCTCCTCCAGCCTGCCATGTTTCATGCATGGCTCCTCTCTCGCCCTCTCCTGTTCTCCAGCAGGTCCGAGGGAGGTTCTGAGGAGAAGGACGGAGCGGCGGAGGCTTTCCGTCCAGATGTGGCCTATAATCTGTTGCACACGCTGCTCTACGGCCTCGTGGCTTTCAGCACCATGAGGTGAGCGCGCTCGCTTCCACACTCCTCACATTCTCAGAAAAGACTTCTTTGGTTCTACTTTTCTTTTTGAAACTTCACCAAAAACACTCAGGAGTGGATGTTAAATCTCAAGTGCCGATTAAATCCATCCCACCTAGAGCTTTAACGGTCCACTTTAGTCTCCATCTGCTTCGGCGCCGTCGCATCGCGACTCCACGCGCTGCAGAAGGACACCGCAGGAACCAGCAAAGTTCAGGCCTGAACCTGATTCTCAAACGGCCCAGACTGATCAGAGCGGATACAGAGTTCCATTTGAGAATTAGGATTAATAATGAATGAAAATCTCTTCTGGTGTATCCAAACGTTTGGACCAGAGTTTGTGTCCCCCAATAATCCAGAACAAATTTCAGTTTCAATCAATCAATCGATTAAATCAGGGGGGCCTAAGCGCCGGCCCTGGGGCCAGGTCACTGCGCAGGCTGCTTTAAAACAAACTTTTCTTCATCTTCTGGACAAAAACAAGCAGAAAGAGGTGAACTTTCTCTCTGAACTGATGCTTTATAAAACCTAAAGGGACGACCAGAATATATATTAGATAGATGGATGGATGGGTGGGCTTTATATCCCGACTCATAGTCCAATAGGTGAACATTGCTACTACTACTATTATTACTTTCCTTTGCCGCTGCAGTCGAGGCTCAGTGACGTGTTGTGTTACTTTGACGGAGTAAATAATCAATTTCTGTGAAAAATTGATCTAAACTGACCAAAATAACATGAGTAAAGTACTAAAAACGGATTGGATGTTTATTTCTTTTATAAGTGACCGTGGTATAAGTGGGATAATGCCAGACGAAGTGTTTTAACTCACGTGGTGGAAATCTGAGCCGTCTGAGACCGAGCAGAAGACGGTTGTTAAAATAATTTGCATTAACAAATATTAAAGCGTTAATTTTCCTTTTAATTAATCACGTGTGTTAACGTGTTGACAGCGATAGTTTGAATAAATCCAAGCGGTCTCATTCAAAATTGGTCAGCAAAGTATAAGGTTTGAATCCGTGAACCATCCGCACAAGGATTTCAAATCGCAGAACTTCCATTATTCTTTCTCTCGTTTCTTTGCCCCGCCCTCGTAGTTCTTGGCCAATGACGGAAGAGATCTTTAGTCATGTGGATTTGTTTACAAGCTTTGGTTTGAAACAGAAATCTGTGGTTGGCTGCACGGATCAGGACTCAATCTGCACCTAATTAATTGTATTTGGTCCAGACCAATTGACTTTTCCATTTTGAATACACTTTTTTTTTTTGCAAAATAGGCCTTAAATACCACATATTTAGAATTTTTCATTAATTATTTATTTCCTATAGAGTCAGATTTTTCTCTAAATGTCGATTGAATTAAAAATAGTCTGAACCAAAAGTAGACTTTAATCAGATCAAACCTTTATTTATACTGTTACAAACCAAAACTCTAGTCCATGTGTACATTTTGACTGAGGCTGACTAGAACCAGTTCAATCTGGATATTCAATCACTTCACTTTCTCCTCCAAAAAGGAGGCGGAGCCTGCTGGTCCTCATGTCCAAACCTTAGTGGCAGGTTTTGTTTTGCCCTCTTTTAAAGGGGAACCAAACCCTAAATGTACTTTTTTTGGCTGTTGACCTCTATAAATGGGGCTTTAAAACTCCTGTCTGTTGGTTATCGACACATTTTTGATGAATTAAATTAAACCTGTTTAAATTCCTGAAAATATAGTCAAAAACTGTCTGCGTGCTGCCCCCTACAGGTCAAAACAATGTATTGCAATTGAATTTTGTGATTGGTCAACTGGTGTAAGTCCCAGAACTTACAGCGACTCTAGTATAAAAGCCCCGCCCATCTCTGATTCTGTAACTGTAACTCAGTCACATTTTTCAAACCCCCCCGGGGGATTAATAAAGTATATTGATTGATTGATTGATTGATTGATTGAATGCAGTCAGCCTCCAACTGCCCTGTTTGGTTATCCTTTAAGTGGTAGAGGTGTGAACTTCCAACAAGCTTACTCCTGATTGGAGAGAGTGGTTGCCATAGAAATGTCGACTCAGTCTGACTGACCAATCACTGCTTTCAGACGTCATCTGGGTCCAATATCTGTCATTTAATTTGTGAAAAAACGGTGACTGAATTGATATCATTTGGTTGGAACCAGAAGAAAACCATTTTCTGTGGGTGATGTCACAATGACTCGCTCCAGTTCTTATGTACAGTCATGGAACAGCAGAGACAGGAACAAATGTTACACCGTTTCTGATCAGGATCCGTCCCGTTTGGACCTCCCGGTTCGCTGTGGACGGGTTAGTTAGTGCAGATGTTAGTGGTTCAGACTCTCCAGCTCCGTTTATACAGATCGCTCATACGACGCTCACTGTCACCGTCAGAAACTCTGAACCCCCACAAGAGAAAAGGAAGGCAGAAAAAGACAGAAGCTTTTAAAACGCACAACCACTGACACGTCTGAAGTCAGCACTTTCTGTGAAACGCTGATTTCAAAGAGAAAGGCCAAAAGTGCAGACTCCATTTGTTTCTGTCAGACTGCTTCTTTGCATTCAAAGAGGAGTTTTAGTTTTTGCCCCCCTCCCTCCCTCCCTCCTCTCTCGGCTCCGTCTTTAAAACCTTCCACGTTTCTTTCATCTGTTCGTCGGCTGATTTAATTTTCTCGCTCGTTTGTTCGTCTGCCGCAGAAAGCACTTGATCTGGATAAGCAATTAAAAGGTTAAGTTTTTGACACGGAGCTAGCTTCACCGTCTGAGGATTAGCAAAGACCTCCGTGTGAGAACCACCTCTGAAGTCGGGATTAGGATGCAGACGCTGCCGTAAAGCCTGTCTGTCCCTGTTCCCCTCAGAATGAAGTACATATGGACGGGCCACATGTGTGCGGTCGCAGCTCACGGCGTGTGCAGCGCCGAGCTCTGGACTCTGCTTCTGCGCGCCCTCCGCTGCAACTCCAGGATCCTGGTACTGTCTGACTTTTCCTCATTTTCTCTGTCAGAGTTACTCATCCTTAAGCCGTAGTCCCAACTGGTGAATATGAGCTGTCAGGAGGAGAAAAAGGGATAAAGCCGTATAACACGTCAGAGTCAAGGCCCGGGGGCCAGATCCGGCCCTCCGCGTAATACAGTTTTTAGGATATTTTGAAGTGTGGAGGCACTGGACAGCCCGCCGATGTCCCGCCTCCAGAGCCATATACCTCACTGTGATTGGTTCGTTGAGTTCTGCACACAACAACTGTCATTCATATCAGCCCACGTACAGTACTCTTTCATATGAAGACCGGGGCTGCAGATGGCCCGCGGGCCGCGAGGTTGAGAGCCCTGCCTTAGAAGAACTGTTCTGGACACCCCTCCCCCTGCAATTGGAGGGGGAGGGAAGAATTCTGATTTGGCTTCAGACTACGGTCACATATGCCGCCAACCAGTGACCTAAATGCAAGTCTTTCAGCAAATTCAGCAGCAAAATTTGTAATTGGGAGTCACAGTTTTAAGAGGTAGCTGCGGAGATTTTCAGAAGAAGTACACATTTTATGAAAACCGTACGATTTTTTTAACATAGGTCAATGATCACGCAGCCACATTTGGAGGTCGCACAGTCGCAGTATAGCGACAGGCAGGTAGCAGAGAGGCAGCAGCGCGATAATTGATTGACAGGATCTCCAAGGTCCCCAAAATCGTTTGATGATCGTCTGATTTCAGACTGCCTCCCTCCAACCAGCCCGTTAGCTGCTGTCCTTCTCACACAGTCCAAATGTTAGAAACTGTACGGTACCAACGCTGGCACACGAGGGCTGTTGACATGGGCTGGGGGGCGATGCCCAGACGTCAATCTGGGGATACATCGGCCACTGTGGGTCCAGATGTGGAGACAGCATTGATCATGGCGTTAGTACCACCGCAGCGACTCTGAGACCTGCATGATGACCAATTGCTGTTGATGGTGAGAAGAATACGAAGAAGATGGAGCTTTCTTGGAAGGCATGTTGTCTAAAAATATGTACATTTGTAAAATGACAAGATTATAACGTGTGCTCAAAGTCTGAGTTGGGAATCGCCCACTTTTTATATACCCCCCTGGACAGTCGCCGTCCAAAGACATCTACACATCACATCGTCCAATCAGAGCTGCTGCTGGCCGATTTTGTAATGGTGCCATTCCCAACGCCTGATAGCCGTCTGTCTGCTGATGTCTACGTTCATGACCACGTCAGTGATTTTTCTAAATTATCGGGCAGCAAAATGATCATGAAATCGTGAAGACTGTTGATGCCTCCTCATCGCGCGGTGGCAGCGGTATTTGTGACCGTATCGCTCAAATGCATGTTCAGAATGTCAGAATTCCTCCAGAAATCCTTTATGGAATCTGTCCCTTGAGTAAACTCAGGCGCCTCATAGAAATGATCTGATCCCAAACTCATTTAGATTAAATTTTAATCAAAAATGTAAATATTTTTCCAGGTTTGATGGGAATTGTGGTTCTCTTTTTCCTGTATCAGCGTTTGTTCTTACTTGGATTAAAGGATCTCCTCCAGCTACAAATCTGTTTCCCTCCTTTCAGACAGGATTCATTCATATGAAAAAGAAATGTTAATTAATATAATTTTACAGCATTTATCGATTAAAATCTCAGCAGTTTATAGATCTTCTTTGTTTTATTATTTAGAAAATGATCTGGACTCACAGTGACTGCAAATCTTTATCAAGTATGTGAATAATTTTACTTAAAACACGTCGGCTGCATATATTTAAAGGTTTCAGATGATCTGCTGGCTTCATAAAACCTCAGCTGATCATATTATTACTCATCAGACCACTAGGTGTCAGTGTGGTCATAAAAGAACGGATCAATGATGATCAGAAGTAAAGTTGCTGCTCGTTCATCTCTGTTCTGATACTTTCAGCTCTTTCATTGTTTTTATCTCCTTTCTTGTTGCAGCTGAGGATTGTCCGGTACGCCGTCCCCCTGCTCGTGATTGGTTTCCTGTATTTCAAGGTATTTGGAGGCAGTCATGAAATGTTCTTCCCGGGCGGGTTTGATCCTCCGCTTCACAGTTTTCTCTGCTCCATCTTCAGTTCTGGCCCAAACTGATGAATGAGCTGTCGGAGCTCCGGGAGTTCTACGACCCGGACACGGTGGAGCTCATGACCTGGATTAGGTGTGTTCACATACGCGCACACACTCCTCTGAATCTGGAGCACATGTTAAGCTGATGTAAATTTCATTAGCTTGTTTCAGTGGCTCAGGCTTCTGGTTGCCTGGTGCTCATGATTGGCGTGTGTGTGTGCGTGCGCGCTGGTTTGCACGTGTCTGACTGATGAGTGATGAGAGCCGATGGGTTGTCATGAATAAGACATGGCGGTGCTGGAAAGAACCCATCTGTTGGCAGAGCTTGAACCCACCTCGGGGTATCTGAGCGTTCCATCCAGAACGCCAGTCTGATGGGAGCAGAGAGCCACGCCCACATTTGCTTGTTGTGTATTTTTGTCATTCTCTGGTCATGAAGTTGCCTGTGGAGTTTTAACCGTTTCTAGCCTCTTTCTTCATCTGTTCTCCTCACTATCTGGCCAAAGATGCTTTTTCTATTTCTGTTGTGAATGGTTGACAAGGTCAGCAACTTTCAGAGTTCACTCCCCCACTTCCTGTGTAGCCCCGCCCATTTTCCCCCAGTTCCCTTTTGCAGTTTTTGTCTTTAAATGCAAATGAAGCTTATTTTGACTTGAATCTTGACTCAAATAGAACTAAAGTGCATTTTGTTACATTAGAAAATGTAGAAAGTTCACACCACAGTTTTGAGATTTAAAACAACAACAGACTAATCAACTATTGACTATTTTAATAGTCAGTCTAGTCCTGACTAGTAGACTCATCGTGTCAGCCCGACCATCACCTGTTCCCTTTAAACTTGGATCCTTTCTCCATGTACAGATCCAGAGGTGACAGTGACTGTTTCTATCATTGGAAGTCTGTGTGGATGCATGATAGAATGTGTGTTCATCTTCACATTCTAGTCATGGACGTCCTGCACTCCCCACATCTTTGCTGACCGAGTAACTTTAAAGCAGAGCGGCTCGTGTTGATGAAGTTGTTGACCTCTGAAGGCTGACTCACAGCGCACCAGCTGGGCCTCGCCAGAGTCCATCTGGTCCCAAAGTACGGCATCGGTATCGCTGTGGTGCCGCCCCCTGGAGCTAGTCGCTCCTTACATAGTTCTGTCACGACGCTGGCCTCTGGATTGGAGAACGGGACAGTGGAGCTGTGAGGAGGAGCTGTGACCGACCCATAGGAGTGGAAGCCACCCCCCACCGCCGCGGTGTACGTGCTGGCTGTGCCGGTGCACTGGCGGTTAAGAGTTTGTGAGCGGAACGCTGTGCAGGGAGCAATCAAACCTCCTGTGGGGATGCTGGCCCGGTCCGACCGGTGCGTAGACCATGATTCTGATTTTTAAACTACAGCTTCTTGGTAACTTGTGGAGTGTGACTCTGGTGTGTCTGTCAGTGAAGTGCAGGGTCATGGTAGGTGAGGCACTGACCTCATCAGTCAGATTTACAAACATATGAACCTACAGAGCAGCTGATTCACCATTTGATTCAGATTTAATCTCAACATTTTTCTTCCGTTTTCAAACTAGCATAAAAAAACAGACAAACTGTAATTATTGACTCACTTTTACATTGAACTGAAGTCGGTGTGCTGCTCCTTCTGAGTTACGTGCCTGCAACTAACTAGCTAGCACTCGTTCTTTTATTCTGGGCTCACCAGCGCCCTCTGCTTTGAGGCAGGTGTACTGCACGCCTCTGTGTATTTCTAAAGCTCAAAAAAAGACTAAATGAGTCACAAACT
>NC_050514.1:33290176-33294474 GCF_002922805.2 Oryzias melastigma | reverse complement strand
TCGATATCGTGAGCCATGTATCGCGTATCGTATCGTATCGTGAGGTACCCAGTGATTCCCAGCCCTAGCGTAGACCATGATTCTGATTTTTAAACTACAGCTTCTTGGTAACTTGTGGAGTGTGACTCTGGTGTGTCTGTCAGTGATGTGCAGGGTCACGGCAGGTGAGGCACTGACCTCATCAGTCAGATTTACAAACATATGAACCTACAGAGCAGCTGATTCACCATTTGATTAAGATTTAATCTCAACATTTTTCTTCCGTTTTCAAACTAGCATAAAAAACAGACAAACTGTAATTATTGACTCACTTTTACATTGAACTGAAGTCGGTGTGCTGCTCCTTCTGAGTTATGCGCCTGCAACTAACTAGCTAGCACTCGTTCTTTTATTCTTTAGCCATGGAGTCACATTCTCTGGGCTCACCAGCGCCCTCTGCCTTGAGGCAGGTGTACTGCACGCCTCTGTGTATTTCTAAAGCTCAAAAAAAGACTAAATGAGTCACAAACTGGCAGTAATGTAATCAGACAGTTGTCAAGAAAAAGCAAATTAGATCATTAAAAAATAAAGCATATTTAATGATTATAGAAAGACTGAATTAGTAAAGCACTCGGGTCAGCTGCAGCTCCAGTCAGTGAGAGCGGCAGGTGAAGCTCCTGTTTCTGGTGCCTCACCTGCCCATCCCTCATGTATTTGTACAGGAAATTTGTATATTTGCTACTTTTTTAGCAAAAAACTCTTGAAAACTCACAGAAAAAAGTAATAATTAAATAGACATGTCTAAAAATTAATATTACATTTATAGTAATATAGTTTTTAAGCTATGTCTAGGTGAGGCAAAGCCTCAATGACTGCATATCACTGGACTGCTAAAGCCAAAAACTGTCCCATATTTTTGGCTTACAGCTTGACTCAACCAAAACTGAACTGGAAACATCAGAGTTACAACAGATGCTCGTTTGGGGACACTCTAACGTAAACCAGGCACTGAGCACATAGAATCAGGACAAAGATAAGCGGCCAATCCTCCTTCAGATTTTCAAGTGCTTCACTAAACCGCGTTAATCCACATGACATTTCCCGCTTCCTGTTCGTTCGTGGTTTCTTCTTCTTTGTGTTTATCCTGCTGGCTGCTGTTTTCTTTATTTTCCACAAAGCTTACGTCACTTCTTTTCTTGACTTATTTCTGTTTTTTGATGCGCTGAAAAGTCATTTCTGTTTAAGGTGAACCAAAACAAAAAACGGACACTTATTAGTTAGCTGTTTGGTCCACACAGAGTTTAGGTGAGCATTCACACCTTCACCAGCTTCAAAACAGGAAAAGAAGCTGTTTTAATGTAATATTCTTAAGGAAAATGGTTAATAGATTTTAGATGAAACCTTGAAGGGATGGGCACAGAGGGTTCTGTCATGTTCTAATCTACTGGACACACCTGGTCCGGGTGATCAGCCTCGATTGGGTCAAAGACATCAACATGCAGGAACACGGAACAGGAACAGGAACACGGAACAGGAACAGCAACACGGAACAGGAACAGCGGAACAGGAACAGGAACAGGAACAGCGGAACAGGAACAATTCAATTCAATTCAATTCAATTCAATTTTATTTATATAGCCCAAAATCACAAAGAGATTTGCCTCATTGGGCTTCAAAATATGAACAATTGTTAAAAACTAAACAGACTACATAAACTGGTTATCCCTGCCCTTAGACCCTCCCTCCCGGTAAGGAAAAACTCCTAAAAAACCTGAGTCAGGAAAAAAGAAGAAACCTTAGGGATTCCCACATGAGGGAGAGATCCTATCCCAGGACGGACAGGCGATACCAGAACAGTTAAAGAAAAATTAGCTTCTACAACTACGAATCTAAGAGTTCATTCAGATAAAGCTGAGGGACGAGTGATGATGAAGTCCATAGTCAAGATGAAGCAGAAGTGCAGTCCACGACCAGGAGGGAGATGACCCAGCAGGAATCACTCTCACTCAGAGATGCAGGATGGTGTCGGGGGCGTGGTCCACGGCCAAGAGTGGGAGCGTGGGCGATCCACCGGGGATCTGAAATCTCTCCCGCTCCCCAGAGGAGAGTGGGAAAGAAGAACAACATGTGAATGGAACTGCACCAACAAAAGCATGGAGAACTAAATACAATAAATAATAAAGAATAGAAGAGAGGAGAAGTAGATGAGAATAGAGAACAGAACCCCAGAGCTGATCTGAAAAATAACGCTGATGGAAAATCTAAATTTATATTTAAACGCATCAATATTAATTTATTAATCTAGCCTCACAAGGACCACAGGAGAGGGAATATTCTCTGATTACTAGCTAGCCTGGCAGAACGCCTGTCCAAAGAGGAATGTTTTAAGGCTAGTTTTGAAGGTAGAAACTGTGCTGGCCTCTCTGACATGAGCTGGGAGCTTATTCCATAGAACAGGGGCTTGATGGCTGAAGGTTCTACCTCCAACTGTACTTTTAGAAATTCTAGGAACTACAAGCAGTCCAGCATTTTGTGAACGAAGTGTTCTGACTGGTTGGTAAGGAACTATGAGATCTCTAATATAGGATGGGGCCACACCATTCAGAGCCTTATAGGTTAACAGGAGGATTTTGAACTTGATCCTGGATTCAACTGGTAGCCAGTGGAGAGAAGCTAACACAGGAGTGATGTGTTCTCTTCTACTAGTTCCTGCTAACAATCGTGCTGCTGCATTCTGGACAAGCTGAAAACTTTTTAAAGAACTTTTCGGGCATGCTATTAGTAAAGAGTTACAGTAATCCAGTCTAGACGTAACAAATGCATGGATGAGTTTTTCAGCGTCACTTTTAGATAACATATTTCTGATCCTAGCTATATTACGTAGATGAAAAAATGCAGTTTTACAAGCTTGAGATATGTGAGCCTTAAATGATAAATCCTGGTCAAATAAAACCCCTAAGTTTCTGACTGAAGAATTGGAGGCAACATTTACACCATCCAGGGAGACTATCTGATCTGAGAGAGCATCTCTCAGGTGTTTAGGACCCAGTATCATGACCTCAGTTTTTTCTGGGTTCAGGAGGAGGTAATTAATTGTCATCCAGGTCTTAATGTCTCTGATGCATGAATTCAGTTTCTCTAGGTGGTCATTCTGGTCAGGTTTAATGGATAAATACAGCTGTGTATCATCTGCATAACAGTGAAAGTTAATGCTATGTTTCCTGATTATGTTTCCTAAGGGCAGCATGTAAAGCGTGAACAGAATGGGCCCTAGAACTGAGCCCTGAGGGACTCCGTAGCTAACTCTAGTACAATGAGAGGACTGTCCATTTACATTAACAAACTGGTATCTATCAGATAAATAGGATTCAAACCACTGGAGGGCAGATCCCCTGATCCCTATGTCATGCTCTAGTCTCTGGAGTAAGATGCTGTGGTCGATGGTATCAAAGGCTGCGCTAAGGTCTAACAGGACCAGAATAGAGATTAGTCCCTTTTCTGAAGCCAATAGCAGGTCATTAGTAACTCTGACCAGTGCAGTTTCAGTGCTATGGTGAGGTCTGAACCCTGACTGAAAATCTTCAAAGTGATTATTGTCCTGTAGGTGGCACTGCAGCTGCTTTACTACAACTCTTTCTAGGATTTTAGATATGAATGGGAGATTAGATATTGGTCTATAGTTGGCCAGAATGTCAGGATCCAGGCTGGGTTTTTTCAAAAGAGGTTTAACAACCGCATATTTAAAAGACTGAGGCACATAACCAGTCTCTAGAGAGGTATTTATTATGGTTAATATGGATTCACTAATAAGGGGGAAGATTTCTTTAAAAAGTTTAGTGGGGATTGGGTCTAAGAGACAAGTGGAGGTTTTAGAAGACGTAATAACTGATGCTATTTCTGCTTGGTCCACAGCAGTAAAGCAGTCTAATGTTACAGACGTTTCTATGGATGCCTTTATTTCTACAACTTCTGCCTGCTTTGGGTCGATAGTGGGAATAACCACATTTAGCTTCTGTCTAATATTTGAGATTTTATTATCAAAGAATTGAAGGAAATCTTCAGAGCTGATAGTAGCAGGAATATGTGGTTCAACCGAGCTGTGGCTGTTGGTCAGCCTGGCTATAGTACTAAAGAGAAATCTTGGGTTATTTGCATTGAACAAGAACAGGATCAGCGGAACAGGAACAGCGGAACAGGAACAGCGGAACAGGAACAGGAACACGGAACAGGATCAGGAACAGGATCAGGAACAGGATCGGCGGAGCAGGAACAGCGGAGCAGGAACAGGAACACGGAACAGGAACAGGAGCAGGAACACG
>NC_050514.1:33289943-33290136 GCF_002922805.2 Oryzias melastigma | reverse complement strand
GATGAAACCTTGAAGGGATGGGCACAGAGGGTTCTGTCATGTTCTAATCTACTGGACACACCTGGTCCAGGTGATCAGCCTCGATTGGGTCAAAGACATCAACATGCAGGAACAGCGGAACAGGATCAGGAACACGGAACAGGAACAGGAACAGGATCAGGAACACGGAACAGGAACAGGAACACGGAACAGG